>NC_070612.1:28419182-28561682 GCF_027172205.1 Podarcis raffonei
GGTAATAAATGCCCAGAGGAAATGGTTCTGTGTCCCACACAGAGCACAGCAGCTCCTTTGGAGATTTTCCTGCCTCTCAAGTGTCCTAATACTAACTGGATTTAAAAAAAATAAAAATAGAAAGATCATTTTATACTTGTTACCAGATTCACTGTACAAAAACAGTATAAGCTTTATTAAAAGCGTATGTGTGTGTATATGTTTCTGTTACAGACAGAAGAAAATAGTTATTTTGAAAAAGAATCTTTAAGAAGCTGGTTAATGATACAAGTATTAGAACTGAAAGTTTTAACCGACTTAATCAGTAAATAATCAACTACACCTTTAATCACTAATTAAAATTTGCCCTCCTATTTAATCGTTGGGCATAAGTTTGAAGGGTACTCCGCTGTGTAAGTCACAATAATATACTAGGCCCCTAGTGAGAAATTTAGGGATGGGTTTTATTTTTAGTTTTGCATTGAAATTAAGCAGATTATTTTACGTTCATATGTGAAACCACTGTGCCCTGTCTTCATAAGAATGAAGATGGAGGACAATGTCATTTGGATCTTTCAGGTAATACATTTGGCTATTCTTCCATACTGCTGAGATTTGAACTTGTTGGTTTTGAAACCATTTTCACTCTAGCAAGTTAAAGTAAAAAGGGAAAGTTTATATTACTCCAATTCTATTGATGAAAAATATTAATGACCAATCTTTCAAACAGTAAGAGGGAACTTATAATTTTATGAACAAACAAAAAAACACCCTGCGGTCTTCCTTTGCTATCTTTGAAAAGGCCATTATTTATGTTTTAATGCAAATTAATTTAAAAATAATTAAAGCCAGATGATAAAAAAATAATTGTTTGACAACCCTAGAATTAATGACATGCAATTTTAGGATTAACTGTTGGCTGATTTTTCCCCCAAAAAGTGTAGCTAAATTCAGTATGAAAAGTGACAGGGGTGTAGCTTTAATCCCAACTTAAATAACAGCAAATTAAATTTCATACACAGTAATTCCACTGGTAGTGGCAGGTGAGCTGCATCTCTCCTAAAAGATTTCATAACACTGAATAATTCAAAACTCCTCAGTGTTAGGAAATCTTTTCGTAGAGATGCAGCTCACCTGCCACTACCAGTTGTTGTTTCCAGATGGATTTGTACAATAATCTTTTGAGAGAGAGATTTGAGAACACTAGACGAAAAAGTCTGAAAATCTCATTTTGGCTCTAAGAACCTGTCCCTAAAGACTCTCTGGCAAATAAAAGTATTCAAAACTACAGTGTATCCTTGTAGTGAATGTGTCAGCAGGATTTTCAGGTCATTTGACAAAAAGGATACAGGTGCAGTAGATAGCAGTGAAGGTGACTGCTAGTTTCATCAATCACTTTGCCTTTCTTTAAGTTGATACATAATGGATCCCTTCAATCAGCTTCCTTGTTCTTTGTCACTTGTTTAGGAAAAAGAAAAAGGTAGAAAGGCTGGGCTTTAAAGTCAAGGTTACAAACCTTATTTACACACGATAGGAAGATGTCAGTATGAGCAGAGGCCCTTCATAAAATGTTGAGTTTTGCCAATGTGTGATAATATGCAGTTTGAAGCTTCCTTCATACAGACCTTGAGTAGTGATGGTGCTTGTCAAAGCACTGAGCCCAAACAGGAGCTTGGAATTAAGATGTTCAGTGACAAAGTAGAAACAAATCCCAGAAAAGGTGATAATGCACTTTATTAGCTGAGGACATAATTAGTGATATTCAGTGACAAACTTTGTTTAGTATATGGAAAGAAATAGATTGTTTATATACAGATCCTGGACTATTTAGGCAGTGCTTTCCAGGTGCTTTCATAATTTCATATAGAAAATATTATGCAAATCAACCCTCTGTCCTGCCTGAAAAAAGCAAAACTCTGCAGTACTCTGTCTTTTCTTCCACAGCAAACTGACTGCGCTCTTACCTTTCTCTGAAAGTGTAAGATATGTGCCCTTAAGTCATTGTGGTTTGTGAGTGTTTATAAAATAAGTTTAAGAAACTTCCTTGCCACACTTTTGTGACATTTTGGTTAGTCCTGATAAAGGCATCGTCCAACTGTGGATTTTGGAATTGAGGCTTTGTGGGTTGGACCAACGTGGCAGCGCAGCACATGCTGTGCTAGATGAGTAAATTGATTTGGAAATGTACAGCCCATAATGTGTTGATTTTGAATTCCCTGCCTAAAAGGTATAAATATTCCTAAAGCTTTCATAACTTATACAGCACATGTTCATAAAATACTCTGGTTGTTGAATAAAACATGTTTTATCTTAGGGTTGTTTTTTGTAAAATCAGTAAACAAATCAGGAAAGGGAGTTAGGCATGGACATGTATGATTGGGACCAAGAGATTTTGTTCTACCGAAATTAAGAGCCTCTTTCTAGTGCAAGGACTTTTCCCTTGATCATGTGAGCTTCAGGTGGAGGGAATTTGTAAGGGTGGTGGGCATAGTGCAGGCCTCTCTGGACGTTTTTGATGATCTGTTTTTGTCTTGGGGGAGTCACTATTCCAGCACAGGCTTCTACTCCCAATTATTGGTTGTCATTCTGAGGGTCACTTATCCATCCACACAGATCAGCTTCTCCTTCTTAGTCTGAAGAGTGCAGTCCTTACAATTTTGGGTACTTTCTAGTAATAGCTTACATGGAACATGGAAGCTATCCCAACATGATTGAGATCTTACATTCCCGATTATGCCTTCAAAGGAAAGCCCAGGAAATACAGTCCCACGGTGAGCAACTTCATATAAAATAGACAGTTGCAAGGCACTTGCATTTCCTGTCCCACCTGCATATCTGCCATATGTGAAATCACTCTTTGGAAATGCACTTTCCCTTGTCAGAAACAAATGTTAACATCCCCCCAAAGCAAAAATAGACAAAAATGGCACAGAAGATGCTGGTCTTTGTTTATTAAACATCATCTCCACATTTCTTAACAGAGAATTAGGAAAGTCTGTCAAGCTGGGCGGCAGGGTGGCAGAGGAATCAGTTCATTCTAAGTACATGCAAGTCCTGCATTACAAGTGCTGGCTATGCAAGAATTCACTTATCCAAACACAAGGATTTAATACCCAAACCTTGATATGTGCACCACAAATTCCATGGTTTCGGAGTGCATTAGAATTTTTCCCGTGTGACTCAATGGAAGTTATTGGCTTGTTATGCGAATGGAGATCATTGACTCATTATGCAAATGGTCGCTTATATGATTTCCAGAAAACCCATGGTGTTTATGAAGTGAAACCTACATTTGGTAGTATATAGGTCAGGAATTTGTATGCTTTGCCCCCTGCTGTCCTTGCAAGGGAAATTCTGTTTGCTCTATCCTACAAAAGAAAAGCATTGTTTTTGTGCTGGCTGTTATGGCTTATTTTCACCCAATTATTCACATAAAGGTTTTTTTAGTCCTGAATAGCCAAGTGGTGCTCCCTGCTCCACCACTCTCCCTCATTTCGCTTTCTCCTGTTCTTCTAACTATGCGATAAAGGAGTTGCAACTACCACTCTTTTGCAGAAAAAGCACTCTGTATCAGTAAATATTTTATTTTTGGACAGTTCACTAATCTTCTTTAGCAGCCTACAACAAATAGTGCTGCATGATATGTGTAATGGCATTTGTACAAAAAGTATGTTGTGTATAGGGAGAGTTGTCAGACACTCACAGAAACCTGAGGTTGGGGTGAAGGTGTGTATGATGTTTGAGGACATGATCAGGCTCCTACAAGGGTCAAATATTTTTTCATTGCATGGTCAGAGGTACAAGCACCCTTGTTATATACTCTCCATATGAAGCTGCCTGATAAGATTTTATTTTGAGGACCTGCTCTTTGTGCCCCAACCTTTGGAGGGGGACTTCACAGCTACTAGGGATGGAGCCTTCTCTGTAGTGGCAGCTCTGCTTTGGGATGCCTTTTCCAGAACAATTTGGCAGGTCCCAATAATCTTAGCATTTAGGTGCCTGGCTGAAACTTTTGGAAGAGTTCAACATAATTTAATTTCTATATTGATTTTACTTTCAACAAGGTAAAAAATGGAGCACTTTTTAAAAAGTTATTTGCAAGTGGACAACTTTGCAAGTTAATGACTGGTTCAGCAAAGTACTTAAGCATATTTTTAAAACTAGAGCATATATCTAGTCTCTGTGAAGTCAACTGTTTCGAAGGGAATCTGTGGCATATGACAGACCTTAATATTCATGAGGAGTACTCATATTTCAAAGCACTCTAATGGCACAAGCCACATTCGCATTACTGCACCTCACATTTCCAGGGCACTTGGAGGATTTGGCTTTATGAAGTATGTCAATGTAAAGCTTCCAGCTACATCTTGTAAAAACCAGTCATAACGTTTCAGAGAAATGTGGTGAATCATATTTCACTCTTGTACTTGTAATACGGTATTTTAAGAACTACATGCACTGTTTTAACAAAATAATTTAATTACTGAGGCATGAAAATAAATTGTAGGAATTCTCTGTCATGAAAATCTGGATTCTGCCCTTTTCCCAAGGGATCCTAGAGGGCAGTCACCCTGAGCATTTTTTTCGGATTCTGAGCCCTCATTGGCCTCAAATAATAAGGATGAGGGCGAGCTGTTTGCAGAAGAGTTGAAAGCACCACCCCTGAAGTGTAGGCTTCTTCAGTCATAAATTTTTCCTGCTCTGGTGGCCAAAGCAAGGAGAGTCCTGGAACTCCCTGAGGAACAACCCATGGAAACTGAGGCAAAAGCTTCAGCGGCAACCAAAGGAGCCAAATCTGCCTTTCTGGATGGACTGCCATGTCTGGGTACCCTCCCTTTCCCAGATTCATTCCAAAAGCTGCGGAACACTGGGCAGACAACACTGGAAAAACACAAACCATCATGCAAGCTGGTGAATATACACTACCTCTTCCCAACTAATATTATGGGCCAATTGGCTACCCTAATTGTGGGTGTGCCAGTAGCAACTTTATCCTAAACTGTGGTTATCCTGTCTGAAAGCAAAGGAGGACCAAGGAATGCTTGTGAGAAGTGAGTAGAGGCGGTGCCACTTGAATTTTGAAGCAGAAGCGTTGCGGCTAGAATAAGCATCCTGTGGGTCAATGATCTCCCCTCCAGGGGGGATGTACCCAAACACATTGTAGATGGCCTAAAGAAGCTCTCCATTGTGCCAGCCTTCCAAGAGCAGTGATAGTGAACATCTTGGCAAGATGTAATATCTGGCTCTGCAATATCTGGCAACTGGGATGTAGATGCAGGATCCCAAGGGCACCTGGCCAATTCCGCATTCAATGGGGGAAAGCTTTATGGGGACCCGCTCAAAAAAGTCGTTTTTGAGATAAGGGATAAACAAAAGATGCTTCCTGTCAAGAAGGACGAACACAAAGATAAACAACATCAGTTCTGTTGTCTGTGACAACAATATAATAGACCACACTCTTCAACAGGCTACAGATCCAGATGAGATTGCACTGAAAGATCCAGTAGTTCCACAATGCGTCATCAATGTCTCAATTCCAATCCTGGAATTGGGGGGAGTTGCAGTGTGGGGGATCAGTGGAAATCAAAGATCCGTTCCTTGTGCAATGTGGAAATGTATCTGCTTATGCTTATTTTTGTTGTTTAGTCGTGTTCAACTCTTCATGACCCCATGGACCAGAGCACGCCAGGCACTCCTGTTTTCCACTGCCTCCTGCAGTTTGGTCAGACTCATGGTGGTAGCTTCGAGAACACTGTCCAACCATCTCGTCCTCTGCCGTCCGCTTCTCCTTGTGCCCTCCATCTTTCCCAACATCAGGGTCTTTTCCATGGAGTCTTCTCTTCTCATGAGATGGCCAAAGTATTGGAGCCTCAGCTTCAGGATCTGACCTTCCAGTGAGCACTCAGGGCTGATTTCCTTCAGAATGGATAGGTTTGATCTTCTTGCAGTCCATGGGACTCTCAAGAGTCTCCTCCAGCACCATAATTCAAAAGCATCAATTCTTCGGCGATCAGCCTTCTTTATGGTCCAGCTCTCACTTCCATACATCACTACTGGGAAAACCACAGCTTTAACTATACAGGCCTTTGTCGGCAAGGTGATGTCTCTGCTTTTTAAGATGCTTTATCTGTTTTAGAACATTCAGTACTTTTATTTGCTTACAATTTGTTAATTGTATAGTTAACCCAATAGTTAATGGATGAAAACAGTTACTGTTAATATTTTTCCATTTGATTTTCCATTTGATATGGCAACTTTTCCCTTAATGCCACAAGCTTTTCTTTCTTTAAACACTAAGCTGATGTCCCTTCCCTTCTCCTCTTAAATTTCAGAGTTACTGGAGCATACCCACATAGTATATGTAGGAAGAAATAGCTCATAGCTTAGGAGGTCATTTTTGGATTATGTCTTGGATAGAAGGGCCATTGAAAAGTTACTTCCAAAAATAGATTAAATTATTCAGTCCCTCACTGTTAACAAAACATAATTTTAATGATTCCTTTGATTGTAGACAATAGACATTCATTGAACAAAATGTATATTTCATCCAGACAAGTTTCTTTTGTTATATGTGTTGAATCTGATCAATAGAAGCGTCTGACCACAGTGGTGTTGAACTGGAAAACATGTCGGTCAAAATTAGAAAGGGAGCAAGTAGGAGACAGTAATAGCTACATTTTAGCAGAAAGGATACATTTAGAGCAGTATGGATTGCAAGATTGGGCAACCTGCAATAACCTCAAAAAGATTCGTGTAGAAGCATGAATTTCTAAAATAGCAGTTGTATTTATTTAAATCATGAATTGTGTTTAAAATGGAATTGATACAAAAGTGCATTTTAGATTTGCAAAAGCAGTGAGAAATTTCACTATCAGCGCAATAAACTCGGTGTCTAACAACAGAAATACTTACGGAGAACGTAGAATTTAGGGCAACATCTAATGTTTTTAAGTTTAATTACATATTTATCACTTCAATGCTAACTGGTTACACCTTCCATAGCAAATACATTTCTTACAACTTGTGTTTTACCACAGCCAAATGCTGCTGCTACCAGCCTTCTGTTTCTGCAGTCTCGGGTAGAAATAGGAGGTTTATCAGGCTCTTAGTGGACTGTCATAGGTGGCTGGTGGAATGCTTTGCAGGTCTCTTTTTGCATTTATACTATAATATTGCATGATTCTTGCAGCCGAAAAGGCAACTTACGGGACTATTTCCAGACACTGAAACACACAAACAGGTCCCTGGATTGGACTGCTGAGTTGCACATTTTGAAAAAGCATCTTGGAAAACAGTAACTTGAAATTTTGCGTGTTTCTTCTTCTTCAAGAAATATTTGGCAGTGGCATTAAAAGTTTTACAGTTTTAATCTTAAAGCCACCCCCCCCCCCAGGAAGCAGACATGCCATGTCATAAAATAACTATTAGTGATTAGTTTGTATCATATAAATCTAACTTGAGTTGATAATATGGTCCATTACCAGCTAACTGCACAGAGTATTTTTCATTTTACACTCTTCAGTTACTTTTTAGTGAAGTGTTGAAAATATGAAGCTTTTCTCCTTTCTAAAATTGCACGCTGTCTGTCTGTTATTAGGGAGATAACAGCTCTTATAAATGTTTCAGTAAGCACTAAGTAGACAGTTATGTGCACTCTCATTCCACGCTTATTTGCTTACTGTAATAAACTGATAAAATATGTGTGGTTTGTCTTCCTGTATCTATATGCACACAGATTTCCTTTAGAAATAATGTTGTGTCTGCAGAATTGATTGGTTATTTTCATAAAACATCTAAAAGTACATAGATGACTTTCTTAAATGTATGCCAATATGATTTGTAGTGGTTTATCATACAGTTCCTAAATGCATGTTAACTCTTTAGGGGAGGCTTCATTTAAACATATTTACAACATTTGTATTGAATCAGCCTACATAAAATAATTCCACTTGATGCTATTTTGAGTTTCTTCAGTTGTATAGCTCATGCTCCAGTAATGGTTTTTTATTATTTCTGACGGGTTAAAATACTTTTTGACCCGTGTACTTACATATAATGTCTAGCTTGGGGGAGGGTGAGCAGCAAAAAGAATTCTGCTTGTTAGGTGTAAATGTCTTTATTTGTTTTTTGGTAAGATTTCTTATCCGCCCTTCACCATAAGGCAGCAGGGCAGATTACAACAATATAATATGCAATTATAAAAGAAAATGGTTCCAGCCAAAACAGAACAGTAAAAATTCAGCAAAAGAGGTTGGTACCAAATGTTCACGCTCTGACTCAAGCTGTGGTCATAAACAGCAACATGAAACAAGGTTCTACAGGTTGAATGGGTTTCTTCCTCTTCCCCGCCTTCCACCATATGTAATATTGTTTATGTACATGAGTGAAGGCAGTGCCCTGCTGAGGAATGCTTGTTCCTATGTGCAGCTGAAGATCACTGAAAAATTATCGTACATATATGTATGCATAAAGATTATTTTAGCTAGATTAAAAATCAGATGATTAATGATCTGATGTTAAATTGATTAAATGTAGCCTCGGTACACTAAAGATTAATACATTTAATTTAAATGTGCATATTGCAAAAATCTTGACGTAGGTAGCTTTTTTGAAACTGGGAGACAAATTGTACAATTTGTCAATTAGAAAAACTTAAGATTTAAACAAGTAAAAAAATTCTACTCAGTTTTAAAAACTGCTTACCACCTTCTGCCTTATCTATGTTCCACAATGCTCTATTTTCTGCACAGCACTAAGCATAGAAATGTTTTCGCAGAGCAATCTAATCTACCATCAGTGGAAAATTTGACTGGATCAGGGTCAAAAGGGGTCGGAGGTGCATTTGCAGTCAAATGTACTCCAAGAAAGTTGTACAAATAGAATATCTGTTGGAAAGTATTCAGAGTGGCACCATTTGCAAGTAACAAAACCATGCTACTTTCCATGCATAAATAATTGAAATGAAGCCTATTCCATAATGTAAAGTACATGGTAAGAGGGTCTAACTGACCCCTCAGTTCTTTAAATCTAGAACAATTTTTTGTGCAATTAACACTGTGAACATTATGTAACAACAAATCTTACAGACCTTGCAAACACAGCTTAATGCTACTCAAACAGTCCGTGCACATTTTTGTTGCAATTTCCTTTTGTTTCTGTGACTGCAGAGATGACACTTGATCCTTTTCCTGTTAGCAGTGGCAAGTTGTGCCAGTTCTGTGGCTGCCTCTCTTGATATCCTAGACAAGTTGGCTGTGTTTCTAGACTCAACCAAGAGTAAGATTTACTGCAAACCTAGGTCTACTAGGGAGAGATGTCTGGGGATGTTCTCCCTATTAAGGGATGTGCATCATACAATGAATGTACACATTTAAGGCAGCAGTTGCTACATTTGAAAACCAATAATGGTCATGATATTTATTTTTATTATAACAATGAAATGAATGGTCTCTGGTTTGGAATTCTGATCTGAAATTGCTGCATCATTATGAATAGAATCTAAAAAGACTGCTGTTAACACTTGCTGCTTTGTAGATAAGGAACTCTGGGGGAAGAGGTAGGATTTCTGGTTTGTGTGTTTTCATTATGTGAAAGACAGTTAAAAAAAATTAGCTAATGCTCTGGTGATATACGGCTGATTGCATATGTTAGTTATGAGCACACAAAGCTGGCTTGTACTATACTGCAGAATTGGTCCATCTGTTCCAATATCATCTGCTATGACCAGCAGTAGTTTCTCAAGGTGTTGGACAGAGGATCTTTCTTGAACCTACTACATGAGTTCACTTTTAACTGGAGATACCAAGAATTGAAACTTAGACTTTATGCATACAAAGAATACCAGTGACCTCATCCCCATTCCTTCCTTTCTGTTTCCCTCTGTAGATTTTAATGTTATCAAATTCCTTCCCCCCCTCCACATGTTGCTTTGATTATTTCCTTACAGGTTTTCACCTGAAAGTAATATGCAGTCTAATCCTTGTGTTTTAGGTATGCATAGAATGTAATATTGATTTCTTGCATTATTTTTTTTAACTAAGCAAGAACTTGTTAGTCTGTATTTACTAACTTTTAATTTTTCCTATGCAATAGGTCAGTGTTCCAGCCTTTGTGCCAACAAGAACTCATGAACTCCTGCACCGAATGAGTGGGAAAGGATTAGCAGCTCATTATCACTTCTCGAGACAGCCATGCATTTACAATGATCAGATGGTATCTGTCCAAGTGACGTTGGCTAACACCACTGACCAGAAGATAGAAAATATCCACTTAGGCGAAAAAAAGCTGCCTACTGGCATGAAAGTGCATGTGTTTAACCCAATAGGTAATTGTTCTATGATTTTGAAACTATGCAATATATTTTTCTAGCCTCTGTAGCATCTTAACTTTTAAAGACTTAGATGCATTAAAAAACAAACAAACCTCGAACCTTTGATTCCAGGAGCAGGTAGATCTTTTAACTGTCAACTGTTTTCTATGGTTCATAGTTCTTTAATGACTTGCAATCCAGTGCATAGTAATGTCCACAGTCCTATTGATATCTGTGGTACTTCTTTGATTGGCCTGCAGATAGGTGGTAGGGGAGGTTTTCGTTTTTCAGTTTAAACATATATTCCATATTCTCAGTCCAAAGTCCTGAAACAGGGTAGCATCTCAATTAAATAGCAGGAATAGAGCAATGTTAAGATTTTTAATTGCAATTTAATTAATTGCAAAAACTAAAAAAGTGTGTAAAATGTATTGATACATTTAGCCTGGAGAAGAGGAGGTTAAGGGGTGATATGATAGCCATGTTCAAATATATAAAAGGATGTCACATAGAGGAGGGAGAAAGGTTGTTTTCTGCTGCTCCAGAGAAGCGGACACGGAGCAATGGATCCAAACTACAAGAAAGAAGATTCCACCTAAACATTAGGAAGAACTTCCTGACTGTAAGAGCTGTTCGACAGTGGAATTTGCTGCCAAGAAGTGTGGTGGAGGTCTTTAAGCAGAGGCTTGACAACCATATGTCAGGAGTGCTCTGATGGTGTTTCCTGCTTGGCAGGGGGTTGGACTCGATGGCCCTTGTGGTCTCTTCCAACTCTATGATTCTATGATTCCATATATTAATAACACTGGAATATTAATATTGCTAGTAAAGTTAGCAATATAGGGCTGTGTTCAGTGTAGCGCTAAGCAAAATGTTCTGTCAGTGCTACAAGGATTTATCCTTAGACAACACAACACTCCCCCAACGCCTCCCCCAAAATCTATTCTGGGGTTCCCCCAACCCCAGAGTGATTATTGGATCACATAGGAGAGGAGAGGGGGAAATCTCATTGCACTAGTTCAGAGAAACACGTGCCCTCTACACATTTATTGCCCTTGGATGTTAACAAAGAACTTGAATAGGGCTATATTTAATGATGCATGCACATAAAATAGAGGTATTTCCTGTAATAGCACAGGAAATCACAAGTATTAAGGTAGGTTAATAATTGTGAAGGACAGATCTGTTAAGATGATTCATAATAATACACCAGAATGGGGGAGGGAACAACTCATAATTATTAGTCTTCACTGGCGTTGGACTAGATGACCCTTAGGATCCCTTCCAACTCTATCATTCTGTTATTCTAATGACATTCATAATCATATTCTAGCATTTTTCATGATTTTCAGTTGGTGCTCTTGCCATGAGCTTTTGGGCTTTTGGTGTAGTGGGAAATGCCCATTCATGGGAGTGGAGAGGAACTGGGTTTCAGGAATTCTCACCAGCACTTTGAATAGGTCTTGTGCTCTAATACAAAGCCAGTGCAGTAGAGCCAGAAAAGGAGCAATACACTTTCTGCACACTATTACTATAAATTTTGCTATTGCTGAGTGGCAACTAAAACTTTTGAACCATCTTCAGATAAAGCACCCCATAGAAAGAAAGCATTAGAGTAGCAAGTAAATGAGACGAAAAATGGATGAGAGCATATCAGTATCATGACAAGACATGGGCATATGGACATAAAAGTTGCAAAATAACTCCTCTCTTCAAAAAGAAGGAAAGGAGACTTATGTGAATTCATAGATTTGTAGAGTAAAAGGTCCACAAGGGTCATTTAGTCCAGGCGCCTGCAATGCAGGAATCTTTTGCTCAACATGAGGCTCAGACCCAGAATTTTTTGCACGTATTGCTATGCCTTATGTTGACTGTTCTTTATTCCCCACAATGCTTATGGGGAGACTGCTTGATTAATCTGCAATCTTAATCACACTTGTGTAAGGTCTGTTGAATTTAGTGAGACTTACTTCAGTGCAAACATGTACACAATTGTTCCCTTAAATATATGAATCAGACCTAAGAAGCAGGAATGGAGTAAAGCCAGTTTAATTAAAAAGCAGTGCATTCATATGTACCCAGAATGTGTAGTCTATATGTTGTAAGTGAAATGAACATCATAGAGTAATATGACGAATAATCTTTAGTTCTGTGAAGAGCTTTCAGTGAAATATAAAGTGAAGTAAGAAATTACATTGGTGGTTAGAATCTGGATTCAGCAAAAATATAAAAACAGAACAAGTAAGCACCATGGAAGATAAAGTGCAATTCAAGAGAATCAGATTTAAAAGTAAGATAACATATTTTGTGATCAAAATAATCAGTATAGTAATGTGTGTCTGTGTTTTAGCTAAACAAATTTTGGATAGCACTTTTTCTAGAAACACGTTCTGTGATGTTTCATGTTAAAGTAATCTTACCCATTAGTTAAGATTTAAATGTTTGGGTATTTTAATGCAATAACTATAATATATTATTGCATGTAATATATTGTACACATATTCTGACATTGTAAATAAAGGCTGCTATAGTTTTCTAGTAAATTCATGGAACAAAGGTGTTCTCTTCACTGATCCTTTTAACTTCCTCTGACAAATAAGCAAATTGTTCTTAAATCTCAAAGTTAAATACATTACAACAGTTCAATCAGGTATTTTCTGTAAATTGGAATAATTGTTTGATAAGATTTCTTGTTCTTAACTTATTATAGCAGAGAATTTTCAAGTAACAGCCTACCAAGGTTATCTCAATATCTCCAGTGTCATTTCTGACACTGATAAATATGTATCTACATGCAGCTCACTGAAGAGAACCCCAAAGGGTCAGTTAACAGTCCCTGTTATCTAATTATTTTCTTCATCATTCCAATGACTAACACTTGATCAAAAGCCAAGCAAATATTTGTTCTAAAATTTTGCAAAGTCAGTAAATGTTTAAGGAATACGTTAAAGTAAGCAGAACCTAATACAAGTTTTCAAAAGCCTTGTTGTTACACTGATTTATCTAACTTTTTCAATGTTTTGCTTTATGTTCTATTCAACAGAATCTCTTGAACCTGGGGAATCTATGACAGTCTCAGTAGGGATTGACTTTTGTGATTCTACCCAGGCTGCCAATTTCCAGTTGTGGTAAGTTACGCTGCAGTGGCTTTTCAAAAATAGATCATTAATGTGTAGGGGAAATGAATGGAAGAAAATACAGTTTTTTTGTCCTGTTGTGCTGTTTGAATATTAACGCATTATGCTAAGGTGGGTTTTATTTAAGCCTCTGAAGGTTGATCAGTATGCTTAATACAGAGATGGAAAAGTTCTATTTTTGTGTTTTTATAGAAACACAATAGAAATTTAATAAATGAAATAATTATACTGATGATATGGCTCTCCAAATAACTACATAATGCACAATTTAATTAATACATTGTTTTCTTGCTGCTAGTATATTTAGATTGGCAACAGTGTCTTAGCTTGTCAGTCTCCAGGGGCTGAAATCTGCAGCCAGTCACCTTAAAGTACCATGGTTACTGTAAAGCCCACCACCCCAGACATCCCACCCCTTTAGACAAAAGAAGTTCAGGAAGTGTTTCTGCTTACCACAGAAAACGATTTACAAAATAATGAGCACCTCCATTATATCAGACTAGTCACATGTAAAAGTATCTGCTTAGTCCCCTCTGGAAAGCTCAGTACTTAACATTTACATGCCTGTGTTTTGGTATCATTTCTAGTGTGAACAAGAAAAGGATCTCTTGTACTGAGGGGGTTTCCACTGAGTACTGTGGGTGAACAGGCAGCTTTATTTTATGTGTAACAAAGAAACAAAGCTTGTTCCTTGACACCAGCATCACAAGCTTTGGCAATAGGTTTCCCATGACTTCTCCTCAATTTAATGTCCATTTAAGCCGTGTACTTTCTGTCATATTCTTCAGTAGCTCCAGCTGTCCACACATGGAGGAAAGTAGGTAGGCTCCAACATGTGGGGTTGGCCAGGGAAGGGAACCTGCTCCAGAACATAGGGTCATTGGGAACAGGGGACAGGTTTAGCCTTTTCCCCAATAATGTCCCGGAGTTGTACCCCTTTAACATTCATTTGCACCAGTGAATGGGTTACTCTTTCCCCATAAGAATGAATGATGAAATGTCCTCTTTGAGGGCATAATTTAATTGAAGGCAAGACTTGCCCTTTACCCTGCCCTTGTTCACCAAGGTTTGTCCTACAGTTACAGATTGTGGTTGAGGAGAGTTTGGATGGCTCGCTAAGCCAAACCATGGAGCAGTGCAGATTTGAGCTGCTCTCCAGGAAGCAAGCAATAGTTTGGCTTAGTGTGACATGCAAATCAGGCCAAAGTGAAACCCAGCCCCTGCTAACAAGACCCTTATGAAATTATGAAGAGCAAATGGATGTGTTGCACCAGGAGGGTCCCAGAAATCTATCTGGGCTCCTTCCACTCCCAGGTGTTGCGATATGTATATGTGGTTCTTCAGTTATATATTTAAGTGTGTGAAAGAAGGGCTGCTTTCTTTTCTCCCCTGCCCCCAGTCCTAAAAGTGTGAATCCAAAGTAATCTAAGGTAAACAAATTCTTAAACCGTTGTTTGTCTAATATTGTGGATCAGAAAATAATGTAATGAAGTTATGTTTTGTGGTAGGGGAGAGAGCATTTAGTTATAAGAGTCTCCCATTTGAAGCCTGAAATAGTACAGTCCAGGCACAGATTTACCAATTTGGTAGGCCTGTGACATCCTTCCACCTATTTCAGCTGGCTTACTTTTGTATTCAGCAGTGCCACTCATGTTCTGGAGGCAGCCAGACATACCAGGTCTCCTCCTACAAGATAGTGGATGAGTCTCAATTTGTTTGTAGACTTAGAGTCATATGTGTTTGCTTAACATTCATTATACCATTAGATTTTTTGCTGGTGTGATTCCCTGCTTAGCCTTCCATAAGATCATCAACAGTTCTTTACTGTAATTTCAGCAGGCTAGTTAATGGTTAATTTGCTGGTGCTTCAACAAATCTGGGAAATAAACATGCAGAAGTTCATATACTGTAGATGTAATTTCACTGTTCTGTTCCACAAAGTGATATTGGCTTCATACTTCCTTGAATGTGGAATTTTATGGTATTTTTTAAAAAAAAAATCCAGTAGTTTCTTTATCATGTTTTAGATTATTCAAAAATGTATTAAAATTATCTGCAGCATTTTTATGAGTGATATAATAACAGTATTCATGATCTGCTTTTGAGCATCTTTAAACACTGGCATGATTTGGCATTATAGTATGTTGATCTTGTATTGAATATTGCATAGAATGTTTTTAAAATGTTCATTTTTTTATATAAAGTATGTGCACTTTTGAGTGCCCCTCTCTCAGCAAACTAATAGTTCAGTTCCAGACTTAAGCCACTGAAGGCTTGAGATTCTTTGCAGTGATAAATATAAGCAATGTAGCATAACACATTGATTTTATGCAGATCATCACCTTTATGTTTTGGGAGGTCTGCTGTATTAGTGATATATAAAAACTGATTACTTTCTCCAACATTGCCTAGTAATTGTTTATTATTTTCCTATTAGACAAACAAGAAAGATCGATATTCCTCAACACCGGTCTATGAGTAACGTCACTGTAAATAGATTTGCCTCAGACACCAGTGGTGTATTCATTTTAATGATTTGGACAATGTGAACCCAATGACACAGCTCAAGCTAAGCACCAAGTTTAGAGTTGAAATAAGAAACCAAATAGTTGCTTTTCTACTGCTCAATTAAAGGTTGTTTAAAACACACAGTTAAAATGAATGTAAAATTATGTTGCTAAAAAGAGGTTGGATTTTAAACTTTTAGCTAAGTGAATATTTTAAGGAGTACCAAATAACACATATTTTTCTCCCATACGTTCTAAATGGGATGTACAAATGGGGCCAGTTCGTCACAAGCAGGTGAAAGGACTCAAAGGAGGTTGGGACTGTATCCTTAAAATTCTAGGAATACAGCCTCCAACAGCACCAACCCACCTCAGTCTCTCAGCCAGAATCCAGCTGGCAAGGTGATCCTCAAACAACAGTCAGTCACACCCAAAACTTATAGGGGCAAGGCACTAGGTTTCTTCCGGTCAACTGCCACTTTGTCTAGTTCCCCCCAAAAAAGCTGGAGCTCAGATTACAGCTGTTGCTTCAGACTGGGAGCTTATATAGAAACTGCAGGCTTTGTTCCCTCCTGGTTCTGAGCCAGGCGGCCCTGGTCCAAGGAGGTGCTTCCATCCACTTCCTTTTCACTTGGTATTTCTGCAGTGGCTCTAAAGCTTCTGCCTGGCTCACATCTCTTCTACTGCTGTGGTCCTGAGGAAAGGTGGCTGGGTGGGTCCAAGAGCTAGCCAGGAACTCCGGCAGCTGGAGTGTGAGACTTCAGTCCTGGGGCACAGATATCTTCATGGTCACTGATAGTGTGGAGAGCCAGTGGAGGGTCCTGCTCCCCTTGCTCCTCTGAGGAGACCTCAGGTTCAGGTTTGGGGCAGGGCTGGATCTTGACACTCCTACAGAGGGTTCTGAGATACTTTCATTGCCTAGCGCTCTAGCCCTGTGACATCCAAGAATGAAGTGCAAGTTCTCAATAAAAACCTCTTCATTCCAAATCCATTCTAGCAGCCATTGCATTGTGCTGCCCTTCGATGCCAATTTCCTGTATTCTCCACATGATTGTCAAAGATGACAATCCACACCAGTTCCCCTGCAAAAATAATGTTTACCTTTTTCTCTTACACTTTCTAATAGAACATAGTTTACCCATGTAAACTAAGCTTACTGATTCTATTAAAATCATTTTATATATTATTTGTTTTAAATATGTTAAGCCCGCAGAATAACAAAAGTATGTGTGGTGTTGGCTGTATTGTTATGAAAAGGTTTACCCCCATAAACCATTTCTGATTATAATTATTTCCCTTACATTGTTCCAAAAGGAGTACTTTGTCTTACATCAAATGTAATTGATCCTGAAGCAATGTAATCACAATTACTCACTTTCTTAATTAGCCTGCCCAAAATCAGAAAATGGAAACCGATCGGCACTGTTTAAATCAATAGCTTTGTAGTAAGGCTTGTGTGGGAAGGCAGATAGTGGTAATGGGTAGATCAATTGGTTTAGATGCCAATCATTGACTGTGATTTGCATAGCAAAATTTGCTATTCTTGTAATGTACTGGAGCAAGCGATTCAGTAAAAGCAAATTATATAAGGGAAAGGTAAAAATTGGTAATAAAACGTTTAGGAGTTTTAAAATAGTTCCTTATATAAATGATGCAAAACTCTAATAAAGAATTAAAAGCTCCTGGAAGAACTCCTTGGTAAGCACTATTTTTATTAAGCAAAGCTTTCCAAGAAATACATCTAATTAAAGATAGTAAAGAGAGAATCCTTAACTTGAAGATTGGACCTAACACTTATTTAGCACGCTTAGAAAGATGTTCACCTTACACATGACCAATACCACCCCTTTATTTTCTTGAAGTTTTCCATGCTTTATTTCAGATCTACAAAACCACTGCATATTTCTCTGTATGAAGGTGGTAACAATATGATTTTTGGCCTTCAAAAAGAACACGCAATCCTACCTTTTTTGGCATAGAAACAGATTGATGCTTGGTGTAGTAAAAGTGGCAGTGGCAGTGAAAATGTGCAGGGACCCAAGCGGAGGGTGGGGTGCGGTAGGAAGGGTTCCTTCATCTCCATCCTGCTCTCTGGCGGCTTAAAGTGGTTGTGCACAGTTACCAAGCAACTAGCGCTGTTGGGAGCAACCGTGTTACGAGAGCTTTGTTACATGCACACTTTACCTCAGGGCCCGGAGGGCGCCGGTGAAGGGCCTGCCTGGCCACTTCTAAACTTCAGGCCTTACCCCATGTCTCACAGAGGTCTGGAAGGGGAGGAAAGCACTCCAGCACCAGTGCTTTTTTCTAGAAAAAAGGTGCTGGTACTGTGTACTACTAGAAAAAAGGCACTGGTTCTGGGGCACAGTAATTTGGGGATATAGAAGTTTTACCACTTTATCATAGTTGGAACACAGATGTAGCCATTCTGTGTGCTGTGGAATGACGTAATCAGAGGTGAAAACAATGAACATCCTAGGTATGGATTCTGCTGAATATTTAAAATTTTGGTGGCTCGTTTTTTGGCACGGGTGAAGACTGGTCATTATATAAATTGTTCCTTATTTCTTTACTGATAAGACAAGTGTTTTATCTTACTAAACCATTCATTTACCTTTCTCCTTTTTTTCACAGTACAAAAGATGATCAGTTCAGTATTACTATTCAACCCCCTGTCGGAGAACTACTTTTACCAGTTACTATGTCAGAAAAAGACTTTAAGAGAGAACGAGGTAGGGGGGGAAATTAAAATAAGATGGATGTTCTGGACCTTTTTGCAAATGCAGTAAAATCATATTGTTCTAAATGAGAACATCTTTTTCTGGTCTAACCCTAAGATTTCCATTGACTGCCCTTCTAAGTAACACTCATTTCATATTGCACTGGTACTAAGAAACTGATTGAAACTTTTTTTAAAAAAAAGTCATGATTAGGCCATAACCACTGTGTGAGTTTGTGTGTATTTTTCTTATCTAGGTGATTCTTTTGAGTATACATGTACTGTTTTAATGGCTATTGTACTGTATACAGTAGTACCTCAGGTTAAGTACTTAACTCATTCCGGAGGTCTGTTCTTAACCTGAAACTGTTCTTAACCTGAAGCACCACTTTAGCTAATGGGGCCTCCTGCTGCTGCAGCTCCGCTGAAGCATGATTTCTGTTCTCATCCTGAAGCAAAGTTCTTAACCTGAAGCACTATTTCTGAGTTAGCGGAGTCTGTAACCTGAAGTGTATGTAACCTGAAGCGTATGTAACCTGAGGTACCACTGTACAGTCATACCTCATGTTACGTCCGCTTCGTGTTACATTCTTTCAGGTTACGTCCCGCGGTGACCCGGAAGTACCGGAAAGGGTTACTTCCGGGTTTCGCCGCTCGCTCATGCGCAGAAGCGGCGAGTTGCAACCCGCGCGTGCGCAGACGCGCCGCTGCAGGTTGCGTTCTTTTCATGTTGCGAATGGGCCTCCAGAATGGATCCCGTTCGCAACCAGAGGTACCACTGTAGTGTCTTTTTTTAAAATTCAGGACGCCTTGTTGTGTGAAGCAATAAATATATCTATTTAACCAAACTATGGCTGCCTATGCGCTTGGACATTTCATATTAGTCCTAGTGATTGGAATACTGGTGTAACCTACTCAGAAAAACAATTCCAACACATTTTAATAGTTTTCTTTATATTTCCAGTCCTCTTTCTAAAGCTTTTGCTTGTATATAGCTAGTATACTTTGTCCCTACTCCATTAAAATTCATTAGTGTGACCTACTTCTTACAGCATTATTTACAGCATTATTTTCTTACAGCATTATTTACTTCTTACAGCATTATTTCTTTCAGTTTCAAAAGAAGCATGGCTTAGCTACTTAGTTGGCACCCACATTTTTTGTCGCACTTTTAAAAATATAGAATGGAACAATTCTGTGTTCACCAGGAGTATGGCTGAGCTGCATAGGATGCAGCAGAAAGTCTTACCCACTGACAGAAGTCTCCACAGTGCAAGGCCAAAAAGCTCTGTGCCCTCCTTGATAATGGTGAGCAGTGAGGGCCAAAATGAGTTGTATATGAGAAGACAAGGAATGTGCATATCCTAACCTAAACCCCCCCCCCGCACATCCACAGAGGCCACAAAGCTGCACTAGCTCTGTTGGTGGCGTTGTTACGTGGCTCTGTTTGTTAGGTGTTCCCCCACCCACTCCCTGGCCACAGCTAGCCAGCAGGGCTTTGGATTTTGCTGTTGCTCCATCATAGACTCTGTACTTACGCACAAACGCATAACAGAGTTGTTCTGCCTGTCTCATAACTCACAGGCTTTTTTGTGTGGCATCACATCAAATATATATGAAGGACTTTCCTGTACTACAAATTCTTTTTGCAAAAGGTTTTATTTGGTATTGTGTTTAAAGAAGCCAAACAGTTTATTTATAAGCTCACCTGGACAGTCTCTGAACTGTTTGGGGTGAGTGGGATACCTTTAGATTCCATTGTGTATTCTCATATTGGAATTTGCATTAATCAGTCCTTTCATACTATTCTAGAAAGTTTAAAAAATCCTTGTGTATTTATTACAACCGCCCAAAACACGTGAATATATATATTTAATATAAATGTTTAATAAGCAGTTTTGTGGGTCTTCTTCTCTGTGTCTTTCGTCTAGAAATAATGATAGCCTTCACAACTATTTGATTTCCTTTTTTCTGTGTAGTTGTGTACTATGATAAAAAAATAAGGTCAGTTATTTTCTCCCTTAACTAGTTCCTAACTATTTGCTGTTCTTACTCTTTGCTGGCTAAAGCCTACTTTGCACGTGCTCAGCAAACCAAGGTGAGTGAGTGACTTGAGGCTTCGTCATATTTTGTGATCTACTTTTCTCCCCTTCTCTTAAACTGTCATCTAGGAGTGCAATTTTAAGTAAAGCTGGATATTGCACTCTGTCTCTCCCTTTCTCATTCTTGTTGTATGCTTGCTTGCTTGTATTTTGATTGAGTTTTGTATGCTTAGCTGTGACTGAGAGCTCCCCCCTCCTGACTGGCCATTCAGAACCATGAGTGCATAGAAGAAGTGCACTTTGAGAATAGCTGTGGTCCTCTGTGGAGTTGTTGCCAAAATTCCTTTTTCTTCTGCCATTTTACTTCTGTGGTTGTTGATTATTTGTCTGAATAAATCTGGCAGCTGTTTGCTATGTTTAATAGAGCAGAAAGGCTACTCTGAATAAAGCTATTTGAAAATTTGTTTATATGAAGTATTTGTAAATCCATGAAGGTCTCTTGGCATTTCAGTATTGCTCTTTCTGTCTTCCTGAATTCATTCTTTGATGCAGGACTGATGCTGGCAAATTTACCGTAGGTTTAAAAGGCTTTTTCTTTAGTATCATCTTAGTTAAATGTTTCAGCCGTTTTAGAAAATTCATGATAATAGAATTCTCAATTCTCAGCTTTATGTATTTTCTAAACAAGATTAAATAACAGTTTACAGAGTATTTTGAGGAAAAAATTTAACAGTTACTAAATATTCACTTAATATCTAAGCCAACTGAATTTCCTCTTAATTTTCACTAGTA
Organism: Podarcis raffonei; assembly: GCF_027172205.1. Taxonomy (NCBI): domain Eukaryota; kingdom Metazoa; phylum Chordata; class Lepidosauria; order Squamata; family Lacertidae; genus Podarcis; species Podarcis raffonei. Next base: position 28,440,665 of record NC_070612.1, read on the forward strand.
AAGTCAAGCATAAAATTCAGGTCAGCTTGGAAAGTTACCAAGAGCAATTGTCCCATGTCAGTCAAACTTGCAGTATAAACCTAACCAGGTCTACTTAGAAGTAAGTCCTGTTGAATTCATTGGGGCTTATTCTGAGGTAAGGGGGGTTAAGATTGTAGCCTTAATCTCCTTCAATAGTACTATTATCGTCCAGAGTTTTCTTTCCTTTGTGAAATGCCGCAAACCTTCACATCTAGAAATACTTTTAAAAGGGGGGGGGAATGAGGATTTTAAAAAGTAGAAATAGAATCACTTTTTAAATATTAGGAACTAAATATTAGAAACTAAAAGCATGTATTGATTTCTGAAAATCAATGACAAAAGGTATAGAATTTTTACAGTACCAAGAAAAATATATATTTCCATTATGATGTTTGCTGTTGCATTCTTCTAATAGAGCTGGGCAAAGGCAGCAGGGGAACAAACTGCTGCATATTCATACTTGTTAAAGTTTTCTAAGCAGCGCTAAAAGATGGAAAGCTGCATTTATGTGCATGCTGTGCATGATATGCTAAGCCTTGCCATTCTGTTTCAGTAGGATCTCAGTTCTGAACTGGAAAAACCACTTTTGGTGTAATTCATTCCCAAGCCACCTAGCATAGTTCAGAACAGCAACTGGGGTTATTTGATTTTTCTGTTTCAACTCAGTGTACCAAACTGATATTTTCGCACACATTTCCATTATTTTCCCCCTAGGTTTAAATATCGAGCAATACATATCGATAACATTTGTTAACAGTAATGCTGCTTACTATTTTGTTTTTCTTTAAAGTAATGGCAGAACATTAACTGAGAGGAGTGGATGAACCCATTGTAGCAGAAACCAACTTCTATACATTCCCAAAATCTGTTGCAGAGATTCTCCAAAGCAGAGTTTGGGGGCATATAGGTGGCTGCAGGAAGGAGGGGAAAGGGAAGTGTCATTGCGAAGAAAGGAAAGGAGATTGCTAACCGCTTTGAGACTCCTTAAGGGGAGTGAAAGGCAGGCTATCAAGTCCAAGTCCAAACTCTTCTTCATTGCACAAGTGGAAATCTGCTCCACTCACACGTGGACAGCATTAGACTTCACCTAATATTTCTGAAAGATAAACATTTCATAAAAGTACTATAGTAATTTAAAATGTCAAGCTCATTCTGCTATAGTTCAGCTTTTGGATATTAATAGGTTTCTGAAATCTTAAGTTTCCAATAATTTCCTCTTCTAGATTTTCCCCCAAAGACTACAATTTTAGTAAAGTTAAACTGGCAACTTTAAGTATACCCAATAGAGTTTAATTCGGAAAAGCCATGTCTTTTAAAAAATAAAAAGAATCTCTCAAATTGTTTACTTGATTTTATCAAGATTTATGTTTGCAACATTTTCTGTCCTCCCAACAAGCAAGGTGCTAATTCTTTAAATGGTCAGACATTCACAATTTTCTGGCCCTTAACTACCACAAGCAATCATATTTGATGCCCCTTAATTAGAGCACCTTTTTTTTCTTTTCAGGTTCTTTTCCACCTCAGCAATCGAGACAATACATTTGCTTACCATGCTAAGTGTTCTTTTGCATGTAAATTAATCTTGATTCAGTTTACACTGTCATGCTGAGTGGTACAAATTGCCTATAACAATAAAACAGCATGAGTTAAAAATAAAAGGGGGGGTGGTAAGGCAGATTGAATGTGTGCTTTACTTGATAGGATGTTACTTTGCTTTATGCCAATACATTAGTCAACGATAATGAATCTTCTGTTCTGAAAAGCATGGTTTAGTTGATTTTTTTAATTTTACTTCAATGGAGCAGTACCTTGTCTTTATAGAACAAGTTAGACAAACCATTAATGACAAGAGTGTTAAGGTTAAATATGAAGCAATGCATTCACTTCTCTGAGTGCTATCCATCTTTCCATTTACAGGAGCTTGACAAAAGTACTGGCTTTGTACAACATTTCCTTTAATTACATGCTGCGGGAAACAGGCTTTTAACATAAACATAGTTGCATTCATTTATTCAGCATTTGCTCTTCAATAGAGCTTAATGGAGAAGGTTTAAATCCTTAATGAGTACACACATCTCTCAGCAGTGTTATGTCAGTCCTGTGCTTTGCTTAAAAGCAGCCTCAAGACTGCTTATGTACTTTTTTCAATGCATTTTCCTAATGTAAAATTTAGACCATCTGCAGTACCATGTACTGTTCCCGGCTAAAGTTGATACATTATTTTTTTTAAAAAGCTACATAATATTCATGGTTAAGTGAAATGTAGTTTAAAATAAACCTTGAGTAGGCTGTTTTCTTCATTTACTGTAGAATTACAAAAACCGGTTAAGCACCATAGCAGTCTTACAAAGAAGCATGTTCCGTTTCTAGTGCAAAAATATTACTTGTTTATTACCTATATGACAGGGCATCTCTTCCTGACCTTTGGGGTAATGCTTATTCTGATCCTTCCAGGGCATGTTTGTGTCAGCTCCTTGCCTGTCTAGCCCTCTAGCTTTCTTGGCAGGAGCTTCTGTAAGGCAATGTCCTACTACAACCAGTGGTATAGCATGGGCAGAAAAACAATTAAAAAATAGTGTGTCCTGCCCCTCACACAGAAAATCTCCCAGCATTTGCATGGGTAGACTGAGAAGCAGATTTAGGCAATGGCCAGTTGCTTGTGAGTTGAACATTGGGCTTCCTTTGAAGATGGTTCAGAAACCACCTAATGCAGAACCTAGCAACCATACTATTGAGTAGAATTAGGCACTGTGCTCTGGTCCATGGGGTCACGAATAGTCGGATACGACTAAATGACTAAACAACAACAAGGCACTGTGTTCATGTAACACTAGTTCTTTGCTGACTACACTGTCAGCGATTCATTTCTGAGCCCAGTTCAATGTTCTAGTTTGCTTGTAGAGCCAGGAACCAATTAATTAAGCCCTTATTGGTAAATTTACCTGGAAACACTGATATCTTTTATCTCAAGTATCTCCTTGAAGATAAGAAAAATGATATAAACCTGACCATGGGAAAATTTCTCTTGGAGCTAGTAAGAATTAGAAATCAACATGTCTTTGATAAAACACAATGCCTGCCTAGTATTTTAATATTCTGTTGGAAGCCGCCCAGAGTGGCTGGGGAAACCCAGACAGATGGGCAGGGTATAAATAATAAATTTGTTGTTGTTGTTGTTGTTGTTGTTGTTGTTGTTGTTGTTGTTGTTGTTGTGTCTTTTTTGTATTTTTAATGCACTTTGCTTTCAAAATGGTTTTTGTGGGTCTTTGGACCATAATAAAGAATGTGAGTGAGTATAAAGGCTTTTACAGCTCAGAACCCCAATACTTCAAGGACTGTCTTTCTCCAAATGAACTTACCTGGACCTTGATGTTAACATCTCAGGCCCTTCTCTGTGTGCCTCCTCCTAGAAATGTCTGCCAAATGGCAATAATAAATGTGGTAGCCCCCCATTTATGGAATGTTTCCCCCAGGAAGGTTTGCCTGACATTGACAGTATTGTCTTTTCGACACCAGGCAGAACTGTATTTCTTCTCGTGAGTATTTGGGTGGTGCTAATAGATTGACTGCATGGCCATCTTTTAGTGTTTATCCTTGTTTTAAGTGGAGGTCATTATCTTTGTTGTTAAGTAAACTTGTGAATAGGTGCTTCTAGTGTATTTGTAGCATGACTCCTGTTGGTGTGGGAAGTGATGAATTAGTCTAATATGCTAGACTAGCCAAAGAAGGAATTACATGCAGATGAATGATTGGGTGGTGAAGGATAGAATGGGTGTACCCAGGAAAGAATTCAAGTAAGCTGCTAGAGGTGGGAAACTCTCTGTAGTATGTCCAGTGTAGAAGTGCAGCTCTCTAGCTTTTTTCCGCCAACCCATAGCAAACTAGTACATTTAGCTCAATCGATAGAATAATATTTATACCCCGCCCATCTGGCTGGGTTTCCCCAGCCACTCTGGGTGGCTCCCAACAAAATAATCTGAAGGGCTGCCTTCAGATGTCTTCTAAAAGTCAGGTAGTTGTTTATTTCCTTGGGGAAAAGATTCCTGCATTGCATGGAGTTGGATGATATATCCCTTGTGGTCCCTTCCAACTCTACAATTCAATGGTTATCTTTTCTGCAGGCTAGTAACTGTTGTGATCTTATTTACAGTAAATATTGAACTTATGGGTGTTGTTTATAAGCATGCTGTTTTCTCTTTTGAGATCTCTATATATTAGTGATTGTATGTGTATATGTAGTGTATATGCAGACACACACACACACACAATCATTCAGTTATACTGCATAAGCATTTAGTTTTTGGAATTATATGAAAATGCCTTACTACATCCTCATGAATATGCAGTTTAAAAATTATAGTTAGTTGACTAGGTATTTATCATCTGTTCCCACAAGGCACTCAGAAATCCTTATTAAGACAAACCTTAAACATTTAGCACCAGGTATATGGGCTAATATGTCAGTGCTGCTTTAAATTTTCTTTATGATATTAACTACATGAATCCATGGTTTTTATGTTTCACTGTTTCAGGAAGGTTGACTGGTATGAATGAAACATCCACTACAGTCACTGTTGCACCACAAAATTCCACTCGTCTTGTAATATTGCAGAAGGTGGTAAGCGTTGCAAACCTTGGTGTGGTTCCTTCTGGTGAAGATAACATTCACAGGTAATCAAAATGTAGAGGTTTCTTGTAAGTCTTGGATAATGTAATTCCAGTTTGCCTTCTTGTATATAAATGGATTGACATTTGGGGAATAGCCAGGGAAAACAAATTTACATCCAAAGTCAGGTTTCAAAGCAGAAGCTTTGTCTATAGCACACATGAGTGACTGCTAGGAGCATGGGTTGGTTTATTTCAATTTCTTAATCACAGGAACTTTGCTACATATTCCACTTAACTCCAGCAGTCTACCTATAAATATTGTTCCATTTGTCTGTGTCTACATGGCTTTTCCACCTTCTCCTAAATTACTTTTGTCTGTGCAAGTGGGAGATGTACTGTTTGAAAAATTTGAGGAGATGGAAGCTAAGAGGGTAGATTTGGTACCTCTGTGACCATCCAATTCAAGAAATACCCTCAAATACCTGTGCTTCTTAAGAGTTACAGGAAGGCTGACCAGTTTTGAGTCAAGTATATCAATTCCGTTTTTCTTCTCAGAGTGATCTGTGTCATTCTTCCCCTAGCAATAACAATTATTCCAGTGCTACTGAATGATTATGTTGCCTAGCAGCGAACAGGGCCTTTGCATGTGGTGAGGAAAGAGGCATGTGAGAAGGGTTTTCTGATGTGGAAGTCGCAGAGGGGGGAAAGCCAATTGTTACTCTACCTACCTCTACATCTTTGAACTTCCTGGCGGCACTTCTGCATATGCAAAGAGGTACATGGTAAGAAATTAGTACTGGTGAATGTGCAGAGCAGGATAAGGATAAGGATATAATATAGAACAAACAACTGTGGTCCTAACTGGAGACCATGATATGCAGGAAAACTAAAAGCCAGCAATTAAAGTATACAAGAGAAAAAAACAAGCACAAGAGTTGTTTGGATGTATAACTGGGTGACAATGGAAATACTACTTTCTTAGGGTTTTCCCAGTTAACCTGAAGGGGATGACAGGCCCAAAGACTCCTCTAATTATGCAGCATTGCTGTGTACTGCCTCAGCAACCACAACTATGGTGGTGGTAGTTTTTGTTTTTTTTTAAATGTTAATTTTCTAGGCAACGGCCACCCAGCACAGCTTACAGCAATATAAAAAGAAACAAGAAGAAAACAGATTCACAAGGCTGACTACCGCCAGCAACATAGTGTCCAACAAGCAGGACAAAACAAGATTTAGGCAAGGCAAATCAAAACAAATGAGTCTTTAAGCCTTTTTTTAAAAAGAACCTGGAATGTAGCCCTCTTACTACAGCGCTACTGGGAAGGTGTTCTAAAGGTGTGGAGCCACCACAGAAAAGGCCCACTCTGTCTTGTGATCTTCCATATGTGTGACTGCACAAAGTAGAAAACAAATTGTGTACCTGTAACTGGTTCTACAAGTGGTCATATGTACAATTACACGGTCTACCCTCAGGAAAGTGTGCTGGCTCATGCCATTGATTTTTGCAGAACCATGGGGTTTCCCTGACCGAGGGCAGGGCCTCAAGGTTCTTCTGAGCTCTAGAAGTTCCCAAATAATGTGCAGTGCAGGCACAAATCCTCAATATGACAGACTGCACAGACGACCACGCAAAGAACTACAGTTATAGCAACCTGTTTTTTTCTCATCAAACGACATTAAAGTGAGCCTTGAGCTTTGTTGCAGTTTTATAGATTCAGCCTTGCCCTGGGGATCATGTATGAATGCAAGACTAGTAGAATTCTTAGTTTAAGTATTCTCAGGCATTTGATGCTTGAGTGGCAAGAATTCTACCTCCTAGCAGTAGCTTCTTTTGAAGCTAATGTTCCACTTCTTAAGTACAGTCCTCAGAATCCTTGACAACATTTATTAACATACAATAGACCCACTAAGAACTACACACTTACAATGAAAACAATGACAAAAGTGGTCAGCTCTGCAGAAGCAGGAGCTAGCATCCAAATTTCTTTTTCCCAAGCAAGTTGGTGTTAAAAGGGATAGAGCTTACAGATTGCATAGTTCTTTTTCCACAAGCAGGACAGTTATGTTTAGTTGTCATATAATGGAATGTATAGTAAAGTACTCAATTTTATTCTACTACTTCCTGCCAACGAAATACTGCAGTGGTACTAAGTCCTCTTGTCTGTAGATGTTCTATATTCAAGACTTCAATCACCTAATAACGGTAGAAACAAACAGCTGCTGTGTATAAATTCCTTATCTGGTCTGCTATATGATGATGTGTCAGAGGCAAAAGGCAGGCAGAAGCTGCCATGTCCTTCCTCCCACTCTTGACTAGGCATATTGGGGCAGGTTTGCCTCTCGGTGTCTCCAGCCCTGAAGGAGAAAGTGATTCTCATCTCTCCAGGAACTTCAGTCAGATGGGAAGAGGAAAGGAAGGCCAGGCTAGGCAAGGAGCTAGATCTCCTCAAGGAGACTTTCCTCAGGCCCTCTCTGATTCCATGTCAGGCTCCAGCACGTTTCCCAGCTTCAAGGACTAGTTCTCGGAGAGAATGAGAAAGGAAGGCGCATTTGCCAAGCAGGCTTCTTCCTGCTCCTCTGCAGGGTGTGCTGAGCTCAGAGTGTCACCCCTGAAGCTTAGACATCAAGGCCCTTCTGATTTGGGAAGAAGTGCCACCGCAGAAAAGGCCCCTCCTGCTTGCAACTTCTTTGCATAAGGAAACCCTGTGAGACGCTTTGGAGGAGCTGGAAGAGAAGGCAGCATTCGACTAAATCAAAGGGAAGACACTCCTCCTTGCAGGGGGACCTGGCTGGGGTATATGCCTTCCCAGACAGGGCCGTAGCTCTGCAGACCAACTGCTTGTTCCCTTCAGCCAGGTGCATGACAGCAGCAGCAAAAGCATGGTGAGTGCCAGCCTGGCTCCTGTGTGGACCTGCTGTGGCTCTCTTTCCCAAGCTGCCCACCATCACCTGCTACTCTCTGCGCAGGAGCTGCAGGGTTTCGTCCAGGCAGCATAAACGTCAGATTGCATCTTGAAAACAGGGACACCACAGCAGAAGGAGAAGGGGATTTGGAGTGGCAGTACCCAAACCACACTGCAGGTGCAAAAAATAAAATAAAAAAGCCAGGCCATCCACACAGCACTTGGAGATTGCCAACAATCCTCAGCTCTAGTGGGCTGCAAATTGTAGGTTATTCTGACAAGAAGGAAAAGACTCAATCCTTTACATGGAAGACGCTTATGGGGGCCTGGGAAAAACGGCCTGTTGCATTCCCAAATGCCAGCTCTATAATGAAGAAACATACCAGAACGGCTTTGTTTCCTTGCCACAAAACAAATACATCTATGTATCACCTATTTTGCCACCAAGAAGAAGAGTGAGAAGTTCAAGGACATGTCAGCAGGATTGCTGCTCAGTGGGGGGACAGACTTATCTTGGACTTCCTTGATTGGGAATAGACCTCCTGGTTATCAAGGATGACGTGGACAGGTTCCTCATCAAAGCGCCTGAGTGGGCTACCTAGAGTCAACATCCACCTTGCCACCAGCGATAGGCCAAATACCATAACTGTCCTCACCATGGCCCACTACCCAAGGACCCAGCCGATGTAGCATCTGGCTGAGCTACAGGCATTATGTAATAATAATGTATATTTTAATGAATTGAATAGAGTGAAAAATTATAAGTCAGGGTGTGGAAAGCGTCTGTATGAACTTAACAGTGCTTAGCATATTTAAAGTTGCTATTTTGTTAATGTTTTTAATATAGTTGTCAGCGCTGCCCAAGGTCCCAGCTCACACCAGACCAACGCTGCTTCTTGCTCAAGTTAAAAAGTCTTTATTGAAGTTCAGTCTCATTTCCAGACGCGCAGCGCGCAACGCTACATCTATCCATCAGACCGTAGAAGTCCCATCTGAATCTCCTCCCCCCTGACACCAGCTTAAGATTCTAGCCTTACTCCACCTCTTCCTCTGTTCCCTCTTTCTCTGGGTCCTTCTGCTAGTCGGAGTCTCAGCCCTCCGAGATTCTTCTGACGCTGATTCTCCCGACTCTTCCCCCCCCCTCTTTCGGGCTTTAGGACCTGGCTCCCAATCCGGGTTTTCTGCTGTCCCGCGCTCCTCCACATTTGAACTTGGCGCGCGCGCGCAGCCTCCCACTTTCCTTCTGACCGTTACACTTGTGTCACTGCTCCCCCTTTCGGGGAGGCTAGCTGGACCTGGCCTTCCCTCCGTCTCCCCACTCCCCGATGGAGGAGAAGCTGGTCCTGACTCACGTGACTCTTCCCCCCCACTGTGCTCTGGTGGGGGAACTGGCCCTACTCCTCCGCTACTCCTTTGGGACTCCCCTCTGGTTCCTTGTTTATGGATCGTTCCCCCTGGGATTCGCCTCGCCCTTACCATAGGCGCCCCCTCCTGGGAATCTTCTGATTCGCTGGAGAAGCTCATGGAATCTCTCGGTCCACTGTCATATTCCCCTACGCTCCCCTCTGATTCCTCTCCTCCGCTCTCTATTTGCTCTCTCCCCTGCTCTTCTGCTCCTGAGCCTCTGACAATAGTTTTATAGGTCATAAATGCCATATTGATTTGTTAATCATATAATATGACTCTAAATGGTGATGTTTAGCTTAGTGTTTAGTATCGGCTTTGTTAATAGTGTTTTTATATATTGTTTTACTTATGATTTGTTAGTTTTTTTAATATGACTGATGCTGTACTTGTGATGTTCTTTTATGTTATTGTTATTTATTGTTTGTAAGCCGCAGTTCATTTGAATGCAAATCAATCATAGAATCAATCAATCAATCAATCAATGATCCCATGAATACCAAGGCCATTGCTGGAGAGTCAAATTTCTATGAACATCTGACAGATCTGTGGTGTCGTGTGAAAGCTGCTCCTGCTCCAGTATGTGATTGTGGGAGTAATGCTACAGAAGCAGCAAGGTACAGAGAAGAAAACCCGTCCAGGGTTGGCACATAAAATTATAGAACTGTAGGGACACAAAGGCTATAAATAACAACCCCTGTTGCAAAATAGCACACACACACCCCTAATGTAAATCAGCTCACATAATTTAGATCATAGGAAAGCCTTAGTCGGGGTTTTGCATACCAAAAAGCAAGTGACTCAAGTTACATGCTGCATGAAATGCAAACAAACCCCCAGTGCTACCAGCTAATATTACTGGGTGTTTGGGGATTTTTTTTTTGCCCCAAGTTGTAATTTTAGCTATTAGTTCAGATCTGAGCAAAACCCGTACTGATACTCTAGGGGAGAGATCCATAAAATACCGGAAACCTGACTGCTGGGGTACAAGTAATGCCTTATAATTGACTACTGAAGTTAGTAATGACCTTCAAACAGTTTCCCCCAGATAGTTAATGACCATCCAGTTTTAAACCCATGGCCTATCACTCCTCCAGTAATTAATAAAGCACCAGGCCATTTTTTGCACTACTCTTTAAGGAAATGTCCTGTACATTTTCCCAACTTAGGTAGAAAACCAAAAGAATAAAAATAGGGAAGCAACTGATTTGTTTTAATGGAGCTGTTGGTAATCATGGCCAATGTTGTGATGAAGTATTTCTCCCTTCCTCTATTTTTTAATGGAGTGGGGGGAATATATGCCCATAAGTATCATGATCATTATGCCTCTTTATTATGCTTCTATCCAGAAGTCTTTTTTGCTAAATATCAAATTGTTATATTTGCAGAGCACTACTTACTTAAGGGTCTTTTAAACTCCAATATCAATTAAATACAAATAGTGATAGATAGATAGATAGATAGATAGATAGATAGATAGATAGATAGATAGGAAGCTTGCTGGCTAACTCTTTGGATGTTTTAAGTGAATCAAAATAGGTTGTACTACCATCCTGTTTGCCGTCCACTAGAGGACAGCACTGCTTCTGTATCTGAAATTATAAGGTACAAAATAAGTTGATCACTTTCTTTCTAGCAATGTAAAAAACGCTTTTTGTGGTTTAATTCTTTAAACATAATGCATTTCATGTTTGCAAACCGGTGTTATGTTTAAGTTTAAACCACTATGAATTATTTGAAAAACTATTTCCCCCCTAAAACACCATATTCAGTTTTGCAAATTGAGTTTTATAGCTGCTTCTGCTAGATGGAAAGTAAACAATTCTAATTTCTTTTTAATTTATTTTCCTTTTAAAGCTATATATACTGAAAAATTAGAGAAGCCAAACCTTTTTAATAGGAAGAATTGATCGCAATAGCATAAATGATGTATTAAAAGGCAAAATGAATTGTTTTGGGTTTTTTAAAATACAAACTGAATTGTATTTTCAATGTACGTAGGTACTATTATAATAAAATAATAGAAATATGGCTGCCAGGCTGGAGGTGTGTGTTTGCTCAGATTATACATGTAGCTCTTGTTCATCTTGGGGTCACTATTAATGGAAGGAGCCACTCTGTATATATAGATTTAGATGTATCCACATCATTTCCTGTTATTGATGAGGGAGCTCAGAATAACCTGTCTTGGGATAACTATATTTTTTAGAACTGTGTGATTTGTTGTCAGACATAATATTCCCCAACCTAAATTTGTCAAGGTGACATGGAAGCTTGTAGAGAAAATTCAGTAGGATCAAGGTGTTTTAACTACTCCCACCAATTCTCCCCTATAGCAACACCCCCAAGGAGATTAAAGGAGGGAATCTATTGGTGAAAGAAGAGTTGAACTGTAAATACTCTGCAGTCGATGTACATTTATATTACAGTGGTACCTCGGGTTAAGAACTTAATTCATTATGGAGGTCCATTCTTAACCTGAAACTGTTCATAACCTGAGGTACCACTTTAGCTAATGGGGCCTCCCGCTGCCGCCGCGCCGCCAAAGCACAATTTCTGTTTTCATCCTGAAGCAAAGTTCTTAACCCAAGGTACTATTTCTGGGTTAGCGGAGTCTGTAACCTGAAGCGTCTATAACCCGAGGTACCACTGTACAAGAGAAACGTGGGACTAGAAACGATGTTTCACTATTAATATATACAGTAGTTGCCTCCTAACAGTAACTTTGTTAATGCCCCATAAATTTTTATGTCATAGATGACACGTAATTGGATCACTTTGAGAATCACATAGGATCACATTGAGTGGTGCTCAGTTCTACTCCTACTCAGAATAGATCTACTGAAGTTAATGGACACAGCTGTTTTACTCTGAGTAAGACTTGGCTGAAAATAACACTTTCTTTTGGTTTGCATGATATCCTTTGAAGGGTTTGTGGCAGCTATAGGGTACTGATGTTATCAGTTATTTATATCTCTCTGCCCTAATACCATACAGCATTACATGTTCTAGCCTTTCATTCTGGTATTTGGGATTAGAAGACTAATTCACAGGAAATTTCTTAAATACATTCATTGTGCAAATTCATTACATTTGTCAACTTTGGGCTAATTATTTTTATACAGCTAGGGCTGGGCATTGCATCTTGTGATCGTCTTTCTTACTAATAGGATTCTGTCTGCTTCAGCAGGCAGTAATTGAAGGCTTCATGTACAAGGTAGGGGGAGAAAAGTTTTAGCATGAATGGGCCATTGTAACAGCTTCTGGTGACTAGCAAATCTGAACAGAGGAGGAAAATGAAATAAGAAGAATTAGACTAATCTAAAAAAAAAATAGAGAAAGTGTGCAGTATTAGTAGAAATAAGTGTTAATGAAACTTTTATATGCAAACATTTTGTATGTTGTTTGAAGGCTCAAGTCCGCCCCCCCCCCCGACTTTTTTTTAAATGTTAATTAGTACTGGACTTTTATTACAACATGTTCTAGAAATCTGAAACTTTGTAAGCCTTATCTGCACTGTAAAAGCATGGAAAGTACTACGAATAGTTGCAATGGCTTCATTTTTTCGGGGTGGGGGTGTGTTGTGATCAATATCTTAATAGACCAGCGTAGCAAACATGGTGTTTTCCAGATGTTGTTAGATTACAACTCACATAAGCTGAAGCAACAACTGGCAGCCACCTCATTGGCTACTCCTGTACTAGACACTGCTTTGTGACATGAATTGGGGTGGGGTGGGGAGGATGACTGTATATGCTTATGGATAATATTTTTTCTTCTTTATCTGAAATCTATCAAACAATTCTATTTCAGACTTTATGTCAAAATTTTATTGCAGTTAAAATACAATCAAATTATCATTTTTCTTAGAGTAGAACAAAAACCCAGTATACAGATCTGTAGAGAAAAATAACATAACTGTACAGCTGCATATGACAAAGGAGGAAAGCATAGATAAAAGAATCTGCTTTCTATGTTCCATACTGATTTTGTATAATCATTCAGAAGAGAGAACGAATGCTGCTTCTACAGTTACATGGTTTTATAACATCATTCATATTATGCTTGCATGCATTGTCATACTAGGGAATAAACAACTTGCATTTTACTCAAAAACAAGGACAGCTGTGCCAGCCCACAAGAAAAAAACAAACAAACTACATTAGAGCAGTAGCGTTAGTTGATCCTCACCTGGTTTAGCCAGCCAGATGAAGCCATTTCCCAGAGTGTGGCTGCTGTCACATGCTGACAGCTTCTTGGAGCCACAGGTGAATGCTGAGTGCAGGGTGGAGACCAAAGTTGGACAAACTACTGCGGAAGGAGCAGGACATATCCCCCCCCCCGAAATACTACCCCTCTCCTAACACCTCATACACTGTAGGTAAGACCAAGCACAGTTAGCCTAGTTTAGACATAACACTGCACTGTGGTTAGCTGAAAACAGAAGTGAAAGTTTCCAATCTTCTCCTTATAGCCACACTTAGGGGAAGGGTAGGGGAAGGCTTGTTCACATTGTCCTATACCATATTTCAGCTTTGTCCAAATGAAACTACCATGTGCCTTAGCGAGGAAATTAGTTAACTATATTTTCATGTTTGTTAAGTCTCTTAATTAGACTGTGAGGCCATCGTATTCTTAAAGCAATTACATTCTGTGTTTTGTGTCTGTTCTGCACTATTTTCCATTGTGGGAACTCCATGTACTCTGGGGGGAAATGAAGCAGTAGGTACTGCTGTGTTGACAGATAATATTTATGTGTTTATGATGACCAGACACTTACTGTACAAAAGATTCACTTTTGTTGATGAGAGAACATTGCTTTTATTGTCGTAGTATATTTATTATCTCAGTTGTGATTCAGCTGCTTCATTATATTAAATCTTTCATGAGTTAATATAAACTTTCATGATTTTCTGACATTTGAACTTGTCACAGAAACAGGCTCAACATTCAAAGATACCTATTGTCTCCAAGAAACATATTTTTATTAAGAGACATAGTAGATTCCACCTCAAACTACGTGTGATTCCAGCAGTTTCTTTAGACTTGAGTCTCTGCTAATCACATATAAAGTGGTGAATGAAGCCTTGAATATTATTGCAAAACTGGAGGAGAAGGGTTGGAGCAGGGGTGGTGAACCGTCCTTCGTAGTTTACCTTCTGGCAGTTCATCCTTCTTGTCTCATTTCCCCTCATCCAAGCTATAATACCTGAAGACTCTACTTGGTTGGATGAAAAGTGCCTGAGGGGGAGAGGCTCTGGATAGTAAATGAACAGGTATTGAGAGGGTTCAGCTCCCCTTATTACACCTGCTAAAATCTGGACTCTTGCACCACCGCAATTTCATTTTTGTATGTGATCAAACCAGGCCAGGAATTAAGGAAATCGGTTTCCTATTGCCTAGCATAGTTTCAGCCATCGTCCGCCATGCCACATAAGACCACATGTGTCCTTGAGTATGGTGTTCTGTACTTGCCACATGTCTACTGTGCAAGCTGCTTAGATATTAGTAAAGAGGTGTTTACTTTCCACCGTCCATAATCATTTGCAGCCAAACTTGCCTTCCATTTTAAATAGATTTTTTTAAACAGTTAAGTGTCATGTGAGAGTCTACTAGTCATCTGATATCAGTAAGTGCTCCCAACATTAGTTCCCCTTAGACACAAAAGCTACATTAATCCATGCTACACTGGAAGTTAGAACTTTAGTTTAAGATAGCCTTCACTGACCCATTAGTTGACAACAGTATCTTCTTTTTAAAAAGGCATTCTGAAGTATTCATTTCAAATAAATTTTCCTTATCTAATTGCTTTAAACGACACACAAAGGCACCCAGCCAGAATTGACCCTCATTGTGCCTTTGGGCTATGTTTGCTTTTATAATAACATTGACTTTATATCACTTGCAGTTTAGGCTAGAACAGGAGTAAAATGAGCCTTGGGGCTAGGAAGCCCCAGCTCTGGAGCTTTAATTGTGTGAATTCAGGCATAATCTGTTTCTCTGTAGTCCCAAGACACAAGTGTTAAATAAATAAAGAGACTAATAAGACTATTGTTTACATAATTATCACCCTTTCCAAATTGATGGGAGAAACATAGATTTTAACATCATGGTAAAGATACTAAATGGGACTGCTGGTATTTCTTTGAAATCTTTTCATTGGATAGGGATTTATTTTCTTATTGGATATAAAGAGTGGAAATTGTGTATCTAATCTGAATAAGAAAAATATATTGACCTGTGAGAAGAGTGACATTTAAGGATGACTTATGTTTCCTAAATTAGTGTAATGTGTTACAAGATTTTGAGGTTGATATGCTTAATTTTTTAAAAAAGAAATTACTTTTCATTTAAAGAGAATCTGCTTCCTGCTGAAGAGGCTAATATTTTAATTAAGTCTAGAGAGAAGCTTTTTGAGTATCTGCTGATAAACTCCCTCTTTTATGTTGATGGTAATTAAACAGATCCCTAAGGAGCCCAGGAGGCGCTGTGCAAGGCCCATGCTAATTGTCAGACATGAGACACTGACCAGTTGGTTTGCTCTTGAATAGCTGATGGCGTGCTGTCAGCAGTTTTATTTTTATGTATTGTGAGCCGTTGTCAGGGCTAACTGGGTCCTATTGTGGCTGAAGATGTTGCGCAAATTGAGGCAGATGGCTCTGATTCAGACACGTGTCATTCAGAAAGGGGAGAGGGAATTGGCCCTGCAAAGTGGGGTCACAGAGGGTCACAGACCTGCTCTACACTTGTTAGTGTTTTCAAAAGCCCATGTGCAGCAACTTTGTTGTTCTCTGGGTGGTTCTTCTTCTTCTTTTTTGAAAAGGGGGGGTAGTACGCTTTGTAGGGAAGGATGAGCTGTTGCCTTCCCTTCCCTTCCCTTTCTGTCTCTAGGGTCTCGCTGTGCATGCAGAATGAATTAACAGGATTGACAGAAGTTCATTGTGCCTAAAATGGCTTTTCAGTCAATTGCAGTGCTTAAGATACTAGTTTGCTTTTAATTCCATGTAATGAGTAGGTTCTTCATGTTTTGGAATTTAGTATTCGGAGATTAGATCTCAAGTTTGCTTTCATTATATAAAGTTCTTATAAGTGTATTAATTATCAGAGAAATAAAAATGGAAAGATTGGTTACTTTGGAAGTCCTGTCCCCACGTGTGAGGTTATGTGCTGAGAGAAAGACTTTTCCTATTGAGCTGTGTGTTGTTAACTTTGGTAACTTTGGTTAGCTGTCTAATTTCAAATGTATTTTAATAGGATTACTGTATTTTGAATAATTCAACACTTGTGTTGCCTAATAATCTGTTTGCGCTCAGCCAAAGTTCAGGTTGTTGGTATATAAAAATTAGGGATTGTGTAAATCTGACTGCCTTCTAAAGCCTGCTTTAAGCTGTCTTAATTTTCTTTTATTTCCATTATGAAGTTGTATTTGTATTGTGCTATGGTATGTTCATGACTTGGGGATTTTGTTACAAAAATTTCTGGTGATATATAACTTCATTGAATTAGGAAAACGTCACTTGTGGGTTTTTTTGTTTTGTACAAAAGGTAATCACAGATTTTGTTTCCATCCTCTAGATTTGCAGCTAAAACGGTGCATAGTGGGTCACTGTTGCTAGTCACAGTGGAGATGGAAGAAGGGTCTACAGCACAGCTCATCATAAACACCGAGAAAACCGTGATTGGCTCTATTCTGCTGCGGGAGCTGAAGCCTGTCCTGTCCCAGGGGTAACCTGCTTACATCTGGACTTCAGAATCTGGCACACAACAAAAGTGCCTGGCATCCACTACTGCTGCCTTTCATTTATAATAATAGCCTTTCCATCTGGCAGTGGGGGAAGAATACACTCTTGACATTCTTGTCTCCTGTTTTAGAATGCTATAGTGTGCATCTATCACGCACAAGCAAGTACTTCGCATCTTTCCCCCTTGCTTTCTAACCAAAGAAACATGTACTTTACTGTCAGCTAAATTCATAAATGTTATTTACAAGGTGTTTTTCCTAGCCTCATACTCTTTCTGCTTTCCTCATTTTCATGTTTTGTTTTCTCTCATGAAAACAATAAAAGACTGAGGAATAAGGTACTGGGGAAAAATCAGCTTAATCAGAACACTAAAATAAAATTCAAGGAAATCAATATGGAAAACACCTTCACAGTGTTGATTGTACTGGAGTGTTTGAGAGAGATAAAATTTTGCAGTTTTTATATCCCAGAGACTATTTGCTTCTGTACTTGAGCATATATTTGTATCTAATCGTTCCTCACGGCTGCCATAATTTTCTAAAAATTGAGATTCTAATAAAGTCATGTTATGATAAATTTGTTTTCTTCTGAGAGCTATTAAAAACAAAATTTCTATTACAACTTGATTATTACTTGAGAACCTCAGTGTTGAAATTCTACTTTTTAGAAAGCCTCAAAAATTGCAATGAGTTTCATTAGTCAACTTATTACAGACTTAATTCTAGATTTACATCATAGGTGATGGGTTTGGGAAATGTATCTATTCTGTCCGCTGTAACATGTAAGTGATCACACCACCTTTCTTCTGCATTATCATTTGGTTATAGAATTTAGCTTTATGCAGCAGCTTCTCTATACTAGAGAAGAAATGAGGATTCTGTGGCACTTTAGGGACAGACTGGTCTACTGTAGTCAATTTATTGTATCTTCCATGGTCAATAGCCTACTCATCCAATACATAAAGTAGAGGTTTGTGCTCATGTGAGTTTAAAAACTGCTGAGAGAATTTGTTTTGTATCTAAAGGTCACAGAGCTCACTCTGATCGCTGGAACACTAACAACACATATACTGTATAGTCAGAGGAGACCGTGTAAGGTTTATTAAGAGAAAGTCACTAATATTCAAATACTTTTAAATTATTTAAAAATCCCAGTTATGCAGTTCGTGTTCCAACAAGCTATCCATGGTTCAGAACTGGTTTATATATCTTGCCTTTTTAGTAGGTCTCCATTTTACTACTCTGGAACTACCCCATTTGGCCAATGTACGTTGTTCAAGGTCAGTTGATAAAGGAAGTTATATGACAATCATGAGAATGTATCCTTGATATCATGTCTGATTTTATTGGGTTCTGTAATGGTTTTGCTAAAGCACATAAATCTATATGGTATAATTCTGTTGAATGGTCCACTAGTGAGTAACTGTTTCAGTGTCTCATTTAAGGCCAGATTTAGACAACATTTTTTCATATTGACTGCGGATTATTTAAGATGCAATTTGTATATAAGCTAGAGGCATAGAAGTAAACATAGTGGTGAAGTGGGCATGGTACTGCATTCAACCAAGTTTTATAAATACAGGCATTGGCTCCATACAGGTTACGTGGCAAAGTAGTCACTCCATTATAGCACAGAACAAAGAATTACTGTAACTTCTACCCTGCGGACAGTACCCACTCACCATATTCTGAAAATCCAACCTCAGTGCCAACCAACTATCTGGAGATCACTAAGCTTCCCTAAAAGAGGAGGTGGTTAGCTAAGACACTGCAAATATTCATTTATATATTTTATGTTGGGTTTAAAAAATGCAAAAAGAGGAGGAGGAGGAGAGAGAAGCTGGAAGAAAATGAAAAGATGCCTAGAGAAAATATAAACATTATAATTTTGACCCAATTGGAATTACAAATATCTGGATGGAAAAGAGACTATGATGGTACTATCTCTTCTTGAGTTTCGAAAGTTTCGTTAGAAAGCCATTGGGATCACTCATGATGGTTTAGGAAGACCCACATCTAATTGAAAAATGTGGTTGCTTAGCAATGCCCATTCATTCAATGGTCCTAGAGAGCTTCCTTTATTTGCCAAGAGTTTTGACCTAACAGGTAAAATATGAAAAGTTTTTTACTCCATCTCTGGAAATTCCTAGCTATTATGCAAGCCCAAGTTACCACAATATAGAAAAGTCCTGTAAGTAAGTTTCAATTTTTATTCTGTGATAGTGATTCACAGTGATGCCTAAAAGTTCTGGTTTTGCTGAAGCTCACTTTTATTACTCGCCTAAATATGTTTTTCAGTTTTCAAATACAAGGAAGATTGTATTCATTGCTATATAAATCACTAATTTTTTTAAGAGGTAGAAAATATTAGCAAAAGAATAATACGAATGTGGTTGAATGAGTAAAATGAATACATTTTAGATACCCTTTTCTACTCTTTTCCTTTAATGAGAGAGTATCTTTAAAAGTTCATTATCATATGCAGCTGAATGAGGTGTGTGCTGTGAGTAGTTTGCTGACCTGATTGCAATCCAATGTAAATTCAAAATACAATAATAATTTCTGTGAAGCACACATATTTCACTCAAAAGTACTGTATGCATTCAAATAGAACACCCTGAGGTAACATAAAATAGTTGCATCTATTATGAATCCTAATTTTTGGGAGAACTAAATTTGAATTCCCAAATCTATTACCTGCCACAGTTAAATGGGAGAAAGACTCAGATTAATCAATTTGGATAATGTGTTTTAATTAGGGCAAGTGTTTCCTGTTTTAAAAATGTGAATGTAAATGTTGATATTTTAAAACATGCTTGGCTACACTTTAATTCTTTATTGTGGTTAGTTTATTGGATAAGCAGCACATTTAAAAATACCATTTTAAATTTCATAGTACTGTTTCATAAGCAAAACAAGATTGGTCCCTGCCCACAGACAGCTTAAAATCAGGAGTTGCAGAAACTGACTGAATGTCCTTAGGACTAAAAAGTCTGCAAGCTATATGAATCTCACCTGATCCCAAACAAAACTATCTGTGTTCCAGCAGAAGGAGCTGGTACAGCATTTGGAAATATGATTGGCCAATCTAATAAAAATATTAGGGCCAAGAGACTTTTGGAATTCTATATGGTGCTGCTGTTTTAGAGTTTGAAATTGAGTGATAGAAGACAGAACAGGAACAACTGCAGTAATGAGTCTAGTATAGCCAGGTTCTTGACTAAGAGTAAGATAATGTAAAAGCATGTGGTGATTACTTGTACATCTTGGGACTATATGCCCCAGTTGCCCAGGAGCACAAATTCTGGGCACAAGGAACTGTGTGGCTACCCCCAGGCTATAACTTCCCCTAACGCTTGCTATCTGGCCTGCCACTTTCAATCACAGGGTGAAACATTTTCTATACAACTTTAACATGCTTTCCTTGAGGTATTTCAAGCTAAGACTGAAGCCCAAAGAAGCCTCTTTTACCTTGTGCTTGATGCTTGTGCAAAGCCAAGAGCAGCAGTGGTTTGAGGGCCTACCGGCTTAGAATTGCCTAAAGGGTGCTTAAAAGAACATACAGAACAGTTAATATAGGTTCTCTACACTTGTTTATTTTCTCACACAAAAAGCCAAGAATAAGCCGCAAATACCTGCACCCTCCCTTAGAATCATAGAATCATATTATATCGCTGTCAGCGCTGCCCAAGGTCCCAGCTCACACAAGACCAACGCTGCTTCTTGCTCAAGTTAAAAAGTCTTTATTGAAGTTCAGTCTCATTTCCAGACGCGCAGCGCGCAACGCTACATCTATCCATCAGACCGTAGAAGTCCCATCTGAATCTCCTCCCCCCTGACACCAGCTTAAGATTCTAGCCTTACTCCACCTCTTCCTCTGTTCCTTCTTTCTCTGGGTCCTTCTGCTAGTCGGAGTCTCAGCCCTCCGAGATTCTTCTGACGCTGATTCTCCCGACTCTTCCCCCCCCCCCCTCTTTCGGGCTTTAGGACCTGGCTCCCAATCCGGGTTTTCTGCTGTCCCGCGCTCCTCCACATTTGAACTTGGCGCGCGCGCGCAACCTCCCACTTTCCTTCTGACCGTTACACTTGTGTCACTGCTCCCCCTTTCGGGGAGGCTAGCTGGACCTGGCCTTCCCTCCGTCTCCCCACTCCCCGATGGAGGAGAAGCTGGTCCTGACTCACGTGACTCTTCCCCCCCACTGTGCTCTGGTGGGGGAACTGGCCCTACTCCTCCGCTACTCCTTTGGGACTCCCCTCTGGTTCCTTGTTTATGGATCGTTCCCCCTGGGATTCGCCTCGCCCTTACCATAGGCGCCCCCTCCTGGGAATCTTCTGATTCGCTGGAGAAGCTCATGGAATCTCTCGGTCCACTGTCATATTCCCCTACGCTCCCCTCTGATTCCTCTCCTCCGCTCTCTATTTGCTCTCTCCCCTGCTCTTCTGCTCCTGAGCCTCTGACAATCGCCAACAAACTACACCACATAATCCCATATATTCTAGAAGATGAGACGAAACAGTGGGTCCACTTGGAGAGAGACACCATCGAAAACCCCCCCACAACAGCATAACTATTTTCCCAAAACAAACTAAATAAAATCCCCACAACACTAAACAGCTTCATGCAGTCCATGCTTAAAGCATGGAAGGGAAAAGCAGGCAAACTGTGCCCAGCCCCACTAACACCCGTGGCTCACCACCCACTATTCCAACACACAGCACAAAACCTCCAGATAAAAACCTGGCAAGCCAAAGGTCTACACCATCTAAAAGACTTCTACATAAACAACAAACCCATACCGACACAAGAAATACAAGACAAATTTGGGGACACCCAAATACCCTGGCTAACACCTTCTTAAACAATCCAGCAGTACCTCCACGTGTGGGGGAATGCTCCAAAATCCAACCCTTTGGACAGCAGTCCTACAAGAGATATGCAAAATAACTAAACAGGTATTGGGAGCCACCCCAGAACTGGCCCTATTGAACATTTTCCAAGATCATAATGAACACTCACATTATAAAGAGCTTATAAACCACCTACTCTCAGCAGCCAGAAGCCTCATAGCCAGACAATGGAGAGACCTGTCTGAAGTGAACATGGGCCACTGGTACCAAATTGTATGGGAAACAGCTTTACCAGAAAAGCTAACCAATGGACTGAAACTGACACAGAGACAAATAGAAGAGGATGCCTTCACTCCAGTATGGCTCCCCTTTATCACATACACAGCCCAACAAGAACCCATCAATACTATATGAATCAATATGGCTTACTTGACCCAACAAACCCTCCCCACCCCCTCACAAATACAAACAAACCTCACTACAGCCAACCACAACCAACCAACCACACCATGGGCTCTCCCAATCCCTCTCACTACCAAGGAAATATAACAAGTGAATAGAAAGAGAACCTATCCAGTTGATGCTGACACAAAATCCCACATGTACACTGTAAAAAGAGAGTAAGTTGCACCCCCATTCTCTCCTTTATTTTTCTTCGCTGCCCTTAGAGCATCAATACTCTGTTCCATAGTTCAGAGTGTGAACATTTTTCATGTATAGCCTGCTGCTTTATACAAAGTACTGTGAATTTGGAGGTACTAAAGCATTGGCAGAAAATTTATATCTCTGGTCCCTTTCTAAAACAACAAAGAGCTATCATTAGAATACAGCAGCAGCAAGTCTTCCTGAGTTTCCTAAATTGGAAACAAGCTATCTCCACAAATGCAATGTAGATCAGTGAGATTCTCTGCCCTACGGCATTCTAGCTACTATAAGGCTGCAGGAAAGAAGCAGGCAGTCACACTCTTGAAGTACCCCAAGCCTTGATTTATTACTTGTTATATTTACACCTCACTTTTATATTTAAAAAATGGGCAAGTCAACAATAAAATCTACAATAAAAAATAACTAATATACAAAAACAGGTAAGCCACAAGAAAATCAGATAAGAGCAGACAAAAACAGCAGCTACTTCAAAAACTAGTTTACAAATGCATATTAAAATGCAGAGCAGCAAAACAAAGCAAGTCAGCCCAGCAGGACAAATGTTTAAATAAAAAGCCTTTGCCTGTGTGTGAAAGGCTGTCAACAAGAGGGCTAGATGAAGCTTTCTCATAAACTGCTCCAAAGATTAGGTTTGGCCACTGAGAAGGCCCTTCCTCAAGCACATTTCAGATGATACAGAAAGAAAGGCCAATGGATGAGAATTGGGCAGATTGAAAGCTGAGCCCATGCACACGCAGTCTGGCTGTCAAAAGGCAACCAGGAGAAGGCAATCCATTATTTTTGGAAACTTCAGTTACTCCTTTGGAAAGGTATGGAGACATTTAATCTGTTCTTCGTGTTGCTTCATCCAACTGTTGACTGCCCTACCTTTAAACCCTCTCTGGTATTTTGCTGGAGTCTTTCTGAAAGTGTGAAAGCTTCCTCAGCTAGTCCAGCTCTGAAATCTTCCCTTTTTAGCACTTCATTGCTTTTTCAGAAGCCCAGCTCCACCAACTGCTGGACTGTTTCATCTCCATACGTTGTGTTTGTTTTAGGAGACAGAAGCACTTCTCTATTGTATAGTAAAATGTCCATTGAAAAACTAGTTTTAAGGCACCAGAATCTTGGCAGCTCAGCATCGTGAGGTTTGATGCTGAAGAGCTTGAAATGGAGTTACTAGAATTTAGGACCTTTGCTTCATTTTGAAGAAAGAGTTGACTGATATGCTGAATGATTAAAAAGTGTCTTACTAGATCAGCCTTCTCCAAACTGGTGCCCTCCAAATGCCTCAGACAATGTGGTCAATGGCTGGAACTAATCAGAGTTGCAGTGTAAGACACCTGGAGGCCACCAGGTTGAGGAAGGGAGCTAGATAAGCAAGCACAGCTTGTACTGTCTTTCCATATACCTCAAAATACCAGAGGTGATCGCCAAAATTCATTTATACAGCAATTCTATGAAACCTTGCCAACAATCCTCTTTGGATGTATGCACTGGCAAGGAAATGGATTATCCTATAAATTATTACGAACTCTACCTGAGCCCATTATTTCGTTAACAAGGTTTCTATATGTAATTAACTTCCCTGTTAGTGAAGAACCTTGTTACCAGTTGAGTAATAAGCTAATGTTTATTAAATATTTAATTGGCCAGTAATAGGTTATTTTCTCTGGCCAATTGTATCACAACTGGGTAGGGTCTGTTATTATCACTGGCCCTTCTTGTGACTTCTCTTTTAAATTGTTACTTGGCCCTGAGTCTTAGGAATAGTGAAAACAATAAAAACACTGTTTCTATGGAGACTTCTATAGTCCTTGGTATGAAGCTATGCTGGAAGGATGCACATGAAATTTCATTTTGCTGAGCCATCCAGGCAAAGTTATTACAGTGGCCCAAAGTTTCATGGGATAATCAAGGACTTCATGATGTGGCAGAAGGGTGGTGATCCAACAGGAACACAAAGTGGAAGACCATCCATTTCTGGCAAGGGTACCAGAAATAGCTTTAATAACAGTTTGGAGGATGTAGTGGAGTCAAACTGAATCATCACTTGCCCTATATTGGGAAAGTAACTTGGGGTGAAGGAAGTGACGTGACATAAAGGATGTAAAACAGGTAATGTATCTGACATTACTGGTGACTGGTGGGCAGGGGAGGGAGTCTTCAAGGACAGGGATAGTAAAGAGGAAGGATAGATTTAGGGAGGGACTAAGCAACCTTATATCAGGTTTTAACAAAAGCAGAAAGCTGTGAACTTCTGGAGACCTTTATTTTAAAGTACTGAAAATGTGACCATATATCTGGAAGGAGTATCTTTCGTCAACCAACAAATCACTACATTTTGAACATACCCAGAAGAGTGTGGACTGATGATTTGCTGGTGTGCATTTTTCACTCTTTAAGTACAGGAACGCAAACCTCCAAATGTTGCTAGATTCCAACACCCATCATCCCTGACCAGTGGACATGCTGGCTGAGGCTGACATAAGGATCAGAGGGAGCATCACAGATGCCTCATCCCTGCTCTAGTTCAACAACCTGCTGGCATGATTCTGGAAAAACACTTGACCATGTTGGTGATTAATTTTTGCATTTCTGTTCAGAGCCCTAAGCTAGTGTAGAGAAGTACTTTGTGCTGAAGTAATTGAGATATTTGTGTTTGAGACAATCACCTTGTTTTCAAAATATTTAAAACATGAAATCTCAATTAGATGCTTTGAAATCAAAATTGTTGTAACGCTGAAAAGGAAAAGAACTATGCACCTTGGTTCACTACTTACAGCTTGCAATTTTGGAAGCGGATAGACAATTTCTGAATAATCTGTGACCAAAAACCTCTTTTCAGCTTGTACTTGTTATCTGCATAAGTACTTCTTTAGTTTGCCCGATTAATTTTTTTTATCAATTTATATAACCAATTAAATATTGAAGCCCTAGTGATTAACTAGAACATACTGATGCTAGGCTGTATACATAGTTTGAAATGCATTGGTTGGTACGTGGAGCTGAACCATCCTAACTCGGAGCAAATGACTGGATTAGCTAATTGAGCATCAATTTGTGGATCCTCATCCAGCCTTGCCTACGTAAGATGAGATGCATCACAACGCTCTTCTGAGAAACCAGCTGAAACGTACTGATGCTAAAAGCATTATATTAACTTAAATGTGGATTCCATATTGCAAGTTAGAGTTAATCATACAATTGTAGAGTTGGAAAGGATTCCAAGGATAATCTAGTCCAACCCCCTGCAATGCAGGAATCTCAACTAAAGCATCCATGACAGGGGATCCAATCTCTGCTTAAAAACTTCCAAGGAACCAGAGTCCACGACCTCCCGAGGGAGTCCGTTCTACTTTCTAACAGCTCTTACTGCCAGAAAGTTCTTCCTGATGTTTAGTCGGAATCTCCTTTCTTGTAACTACCTGGTTCAAGTTCTACCCTCAAAAGCAGGAGAAAACAAGCTTACTGCATCTTCCATGTGACAGCCCTTGAGATATTTGAAGATGACTATCACATCTCCTCTCAGTCTCAGTCTCTTTTCCAGGATAAACATACCCAGCTCTTTCAACCGTTCCTCATAAGGCTTGGTTTCCAGACCTTTGATCATCTTGGTTGCCCTCCTCTGCACATGTTCCAGCTTGTTAACATCCTTCCTAAACTTTGGTGCCCAGAATTGGACACAGTTTGGCCCTTGCTCTGGAAAAGTGGAGTAGACAAGCCTTTAGCCTCTCACTCTCAAAACAGTGGTGCCTACCATAAGATGATATGGTGGCTTCTAGTACAGCTTTCCTGAGTCAGAAATTCATATATATTGCAAAACCCTACTATGGTTTAAGTCCCATCAAGTTCTGCTTTTCGACTGTTGTCTCCTAAAAGCACCCTATTGTCATGCTAGTCCATATACTGCTTGCTTGTTTGTTTTGAGAAAGTTAGTTGGCAGCTTAACTTTTCATAATTGAAAGTCATTCTGATTTCTGCAGTATGGTATAATTGCATAAAAAGTGTTATTTGGTGATTATGATTCTGGAGTGAATTGTGTTCTTTGGGTTCTTGCACCGTTCCTCCATCAGGGACTTGGTTTCAGTGGTGTGCAGCTGCTGGAGCTGATTTACAGTGCTGCGGCTGTGGCTGGTCATAAATAAATCCTCTTATATAGTTGTTATGAACACCTGTTAGATCATCTGTCAGCAAAGCGCTGTTCACATTTATCATGGTGCAGTAGTTATTTTACTTCAATCCATTTCCAACTGACTCGGCCTCCATCACTGGATTACTATTACCACACCATAATCGCTCGTTTCCACTCCATGTTACAACTTGCAGATAAAAGATTTCACTACTTGGCCAAATTTCATAAATAAAGGAGCAGTTCAGTGCAGTAAAAGTTTATTTTTGTCATCATTTGTCACCCCATTATTCTATAAATCAAATGGAATAGCACTATTGCTAGCTCAGGCGTTGCTGTCAGCTCTACGTGTGGAAATGGTCCGTTTCTTCTTTTTAGATGAGATGACATGTCTTTCAGACTTAACCGGCTTATGGCTTTGTTTCACCCATTTTATTTTATTGCCCCTTCAGAAAATCCCTTGGAGACGGCAAGAGACTAAAGAAGTAAAGCGGAATTGGAAAACACAGTAAAACACCCTGCTCTCAGTGTGTTATGTACATTTCCCACCCTTGCAATTGCTCATTTACAAACTTGGCCACAAAAATAATGGCTCTGGATATAAAATAGCCCCTAGGCTTTTAACAACAGTGTTTTAGATCAAACCTCAAGAAATGGATGGACAAAAAGCAAGCCTATCTTGGATTCTGTTCTAACTCACATGCACACACCTTTAAATAATGTAAGACTGGTAGAAATACCCCTCCCCCCAAAAAAGAAGCCGCGTGTATGATGATGATGATGATGATGATGATGATGATGATGATGATTATTAAAAAAGAAGCTCAAGTTAACAATTCATGCATCCGATGAAGTAGATTCCAGTCCACAAAACTTTATGCCATAATAGATTTGTTTATCTTGTTCACCTTTAAGGTGCCACAAGACTGTTGTTTTTCAGTACAAAAGACTGACACGGCTACCACTCTGGAAACAATAATAAAGAACAGAAATTGTGTTGCATGTCTTATCTGAAAATGTCAGATATATGATGAAAGAAACGTCCTATATCTCTTTTGTTTAAATGGTATTGTATATTTTACAAAACTTTATTTAACTTGAAATGATGCTACTGTGTGCTGCTCTTAGCCTTTCGAAAAGCCTAGAATTTATAGAAAGATTGTGAACTAGATTCCAGGGAGAATCTTGAAGAAAGTAAACGTCCCTTTAGGGTTTTTTGGGTTTTTTTTTAAAGGCAATGGAAGAAAATAATAAAGGAGCAGGCTAATAGAAAAAGGTTTATAGTAATATTATACTTCCAAGTTGGTTCTAATTCAAGTTACATTCTTCATAGTCATTATGTAGCTCATAAATTCAATAAAGTGTTTTACTATTACTATAAAAATGACAGGAGGGGGGTTTTATGTTGTAAGTTTCGTTAGTTGCTCTTCCTGTTTTATGTGGAAGTTCTATGCCCATTATGTCATTAAAGTCTCTGGAGTCTGAAGGGCTCAGGCCTCTCCATTACTTATCAGTGGCATGGGGCAGCATCTGGGGCAAATGTTTACACTTCTGCTATAGGTGGTTGTCACCATCCTTTATGAATAAGTCTCTCCCCGTTCTGCGGATAAATATATTGTCTGTGTTAGGTATATAATATGAGCAGGTGTCTCATTTTTTCTCCCATGAAGTGATGATGGCCTTTTGAATTTAGCCAAGAACCCAACTGAGGGATCTTAAGATCAGTTGTCATCTCTGGATGAGTTAAAACCCCACAACGAGTATTACAGTGATGCTGTGTGTCTGCATGAAAGACAGAGTATATATAAATATATTCAGTCTGTAATATCCCTGGAAAGATGATATATACGCATTCACAAAATCTACAAGTTGTCTGGTCCAAAAAACCTTGAAGGCTGCAATAGGTTAAATCCACCTTCATCTCTTGAGTGGCTGCTGCAGGAACTGAAAGTACCAAAACAGAAGACATAGTCCCAAAATGTTTCGTTGTCTGCACATGTACATAATGTTCGACAGATCTCTACAAGTGAAAACATTACATCTGAATGGATCATTCACCTTAGTCACAGTTAATCCTCTCAACATTTTTCAAGAAATGCTACTTAGGCTCATAAGTTCACAACGGAGTAAGTTGCTTGGATGAACCACAAGTGAAATATACACATGCATGTGCATCTATTGAAGAGCCCATTCCTGGACAATCTATGTTGTACCAGTAGAACTTTGTGTACATCCATGTTGTTTATTCCACCTTCTGATAGTCTGGATTTTATCTCTGTGTTATCTCTGATGTACTGTTTAGTTTCTAAAATAAGATTTATTAAAAGTCCAGGTGTTGCCAAATCCTGATACTGTGGCAGTGATTGGTAACTGAAGTTAGTTATAGACACCCAACGGTGAAGGAAGGAAAGGACATTCTGCACATGCTCAAAGGTGGTCCACTTTAACTGTAATTTCAGATGTACCACAGCTGAGCCCTACTACTGAAAATATGTTCCAATATCAAAATATTAATTAATGCTGACTTAAATTAAACTCTGCCTCTGAATATTAGGGTAAGTAGTGTTGTAAAGCAATAAACTGGGAATACCCAGAAAGGTGCCTTTTCCTTTCTTACCTTCCTGAAGATAAGAGTCAGAAATTGGAACACCTCCCCAATTGATTGTATTGATTGCTGAAGCTATTGAGTTTAGAAATGTGACCAAAGGTAATCAACTTCAGTAATTTGCACTGTGGCACAATCTGTCACATGTAAACAGAAAAGTAGCCCTCTCAGTACCATGAAGTCACAAATAAGTCTAGTAGTGTCAGTATTGAGAATTTTTTGAGCTGTGGAGGGTAGATTAAAGTAGAGGAAGGAATTAGTGTGGTTTCTTACTACTTTGGTTGTATTCATTGCTTGCGGTGTACGGGATGAAGCAAGGTAATATATATGCCCTTAAGCCTGGGCTTTTCCCAGATGTTTGCATTGTGCACAAATAACCCAAGTGGAAATACACCAGTGCTAATTCTCTGGCCAGAATGCATCAGGGCCTTAATCTAAAGCTTCCCATCCATCCAGCTGTCTGGCATTTGCTATTATAGGGCACCCAGAGAGAAATGAGGCTGTGGCTTTATAGCTGCACCCTGGGTGACAACTTGATTTTCTGCTTTCACCATCAGCAGCAGCCGCCCAACATGATGGGGCTGTTAATTTGTGCATTTCATGGTGTCTGACAGGGGGGCCAGAAGAGGAGGGTTACGGGAGAAGGGAATGGAGCATGTCCCAGCCTCGGAAGCACCTGTCTGCATTGATGGCACAGAGCACTTCTTATTAGCGTGCAGGTCTCTAAATGCAGCCCTGGGATGACAGCCTGGCATTCCCAGCACCCACACAGTGTGACAGGCGCCGGCAGCCGGTCCCATTGTTTGCCCTTGATGAGCATGTCATTAATGGAAATGGAAGAAAGTGAGGGCCACATCAGTATTCAAATAGCCTCCATTCTCTCTGCCATTCATCTTGCCTGGCTGGGATGGGCTGCTGCAGATTTCCTTCAGTGGCTCCACTTGCACATTTTTACAGATTTATCCCTTGCATGGGAGGGGAGAAACCCTGTGTGTGCAGTTCGGTCTGGTTGTCCCAGGCACCCCTCCACAGGCACCCTCAAACACTGAGAACATATTTTCTGTACCTAAAAACAAAGTGGGAGCACGATCTCTTACTCTCCTCCACTGTTGTGAATTATTATTGTTTAATTAGAGAATACTTGGCGGGCTATTCATTTGTCTAGGGGTGACTGGTTTATCTCCCTTGCCCTAACCAAGATCCACAAGAACTTCAGGATCGCTTTCTGCAGCTGCATCTCCTACTCCAGCAGCTCCCTCCCAAAAGCCTGCATGAACACTGTACTTCCAACATTGATGGGTACAATAGGAATCAAGATGGACTTAGTTAGCTGCTGTTGTGCTCAGCTCAGCTCAGTTTTGCAGACTATGCCCCACTGTGTTGATCAGGCTTGTTTTTAGTAACATATCCTTGAATACAGAAATTGCAGTTGCCCAGAGATCATATGGAATATATGGTTCTGAGGGTTTTAAGAGATATGAGGTAGGAGTTTTCTGCCTACACAGACTTGTGCACCTTGAAATGTCAGTGTGCATACACAAGAGAATGTTTGGTTCGAATAGTTGTTTAAAAATGTTTAGATTAGATGCTACTGTGACATGAACCTGCCCCCAAACCCAACCTTTGATCTCTTTGAACACACACACACACACACACACACACACACACACACACACATCTATTTATATCAGTACAGTGGTACCTCGGGTTAAAAACTTAATTTGTTCCGGAGGTCCATTCTCAACCTGAAACTGTTCTTAACCTGAGGTGCCACTTTAGCTAATGGGGCCTCCCGCTGCTGCTGCACCACCGCCGCACGATTTCCGTTCTCATCCTGAAGCAAAGTTCTTAACCTGAGGTACTATTTCTGTGTTAGTGGAATCTGTAACCTGAAGCATCTGTAACCTGAAGCGTCTGTAACCCGAGGTACCACTATAGTTTGGGGGCTCAAGTGGGGAGAGTGCTGCTGCACCGAGGAACTATTTTTGGGCTTCCCATAGGCAGCTGGTTGACCACTGTGAGAACAGGTTGCTGGGCTAGATGGGCCAGCAGGGATCTTCTTATGTTGTTAGTGGTTTTACTATTATTGTTAGCCATCCTAAAGGTACCGTGAGCAGGGGCAGATGAGTGGGATATAATTTTAAAATAAAATAACAAAGTATTAAAATAATGTTACATTATGTCCTCCTTTCAGTTTGGAAAAAATATATGCGTGTTCAAGATGAGAGCTTGAGAGAGTGGGGCTTCCCTTGAAAACTGTCTGCAAGTTTGCAGCTAGTGCAGAATGTGAATGTTGGAGTGCTGAACTATGTATCAAACTAGAGATAAAAATGCTAATTCTCCAGGATCTGCACTGGCTGTCTATATGCTACTATGCCCTATTCAAAATCCTAATGCTGACATAGGAAATTGCTCAACTGCGGGAGTCTCAAATACTTAAAGGAGAACCTCTCCTTTTATCTGTCTGCCCAGACTTTGCAATCTGCAGGGGACACCCTTCTTGCCACCCTGCCAATGGGTATGACCAGTCAGGCACTGGCTCAATATGGGATCTGCGGTGCTGCCACAAAGAAGGCCCCCTCTTTGGAGGTATGTCAATCAGTCTCATTACTGAGTTTCTCTTGTCAACGCAAGATGCACTTATTGACCAAGGCCTTTTTTGGTGATATGGATGTTGGTGGCTGGGTCATCTGTATATTCATAGTATTAGTTCAATGGTGCCCTCTATATGTTGATGGACTACAGCTCCCATCACCCCTGATGACAAGCCATGCTGGCTGAGGCAAATGGGAGTTGGAGTGGCTGCCACTGTACATTGGCTATCCCTGTATTAAAGGTTCTCAACTTTTCTTAACCTGATCCAGATTCTGCCCAGTACTCCAGAGCTCTGATTCTTGTTGTCCACTGTGTGTGACTAGTCTAGTATTGGAAAGAATAAAAAGTAAACAGAGGCATAACTGTTGTGCTTATTTATGCAGCAAGCCTCACAGTACTTCTAAAAGGAGGGGAAGGAGGAGATCTATTCACCCAGCTCTCCCATTCATTCATTCATATTGTTTAAGGCTTACTGTGCACAATCTTTCATTTCTCCATTAATTAATGGTGAAAATAGATATAGCCAGAAAAATGGCCAACGTAAGCAGTGCATTAATTTATTTTTAATAAATAGGGAATGCCTCATCAGGGGGAAATGCAAAAGCTTGAAGTGTCTCTTCATGCTCTGGTTTCTATTCTTAATCTGCCCTACATGGTCGCTCGCTATTCTCCCTTTCTCTTTAAGGCTCCCACAATCAATTTATTATGACATTTAACAAAATATTGTAGATAAGGGCAGGGAGGAGGGAGTACTTTGGAGAAGGTATTCAGGTTGAACAGCCAGAAAGGAAAGGAAGGAGAAACAGTCAGGACAAACACCAGTCTAATTGATCTTGTTTATAACATAAAATTGGCTGGAGCCAAAGAGCAGGAAAAGGCACTCACCTCTCTATTCTAAGCATTTGTGGCCTACGCTAAATGGAAAGACGTAAAATCAGCTCTTCTGAAGGCCCAGGGCATTACCGGAACATAAAAATAATTAGTTGCAGAGAAACAAAACTGCGTGAATTGTGTGAATTGTGAAGTGTTTTGCTGGGATTCCAGGAATGGCTGTTCTAATGAGGCCCCACACTTCACATTACGCCCCTGATTTCTAAAAGCAGGTCTTCCCCTATTAAACCCAAACAAAACAAACAAACCGCTTTTAATGTGGTATTTCATTTACATTCAGTGCTTTGTTCTCAAGCACCTAGGTTCCAATAAGTGCATGTAATGTTAGTAAACTGCAACAATTCAGACCCCCCTCCCCCGCAGCCCGCATAAAGACACCAAAGAGGATAAAGAGAGGAATTGCAAGTTACAAAGCAATTGTCCCAGTGGTTTTGAACCTAAACCAAATAAGCAGGATGTTGGAGATAATTTGCATTTGCAAGGTAGAATCAGTGCACGAGAAAGGCTAAGCAGCCTTACTCCCTGTTTTCTACACACATTTCCCCCCAACATTAATGGTACCTTTGCCAACAGGGTTTGTTTGAGGAGCATGCATTCAAATTTGGTTTTTTTCCCCTATGGCAGCATCTGCCCTTCTCCCATTATGCAGCCTGCACCATTAGAAGTTATTCTAATTAACAATACACTGCTTCCATTATCCTTGAAATGATTTCCCGTAATTTTAAAAATGAGTTTGTGACAACATTACGTCAAATGTCGGGTAGATTCAACTTTTCTCTTCAAGAATCTGCTTTCAGCTTGATTTCAGACTTTAAAGAACACAAGGGCCCTGCTGGATCAGACCCAAAGCCCTTCACCATGGACTCCAGATACAGGAGGCATTTCAAGCTCAAAAAACAAAGAATATGATGCATCACCAGCAACAAGCTGCCCCTTTCCTGATTGCAAATCAGCTGTGTTATATTTAGGCTCTGTGAATTAGCTGTGTACTGTTGGATTCTACTTCTCAAATGATCAATGAGGGTAGTTGTAATCCAGTAAAACCACAGGTTAGCTATCCCTGCTTTAAGGATAACCCCCTCACACACATACACACACACCTTCCTTCTTTGCCCTTGGAGTAAGAGAAACCCTGGTGCACAACTGCATGAAGAGCTCTACCAGAGATCTGTATAAAACCTTATTAATAAACTCGTCAAGTTACCAACTTCTGAATTCCATAGTCAAGCTTCAACAGACAACATACTTCTTTTTCTAAAAAGACTGACATTTCAGATGCAGTGCTGAGCTTCTGCAGCTGAAAGAGCCTGCAGGGCAAGTGGCACGTGCTTATGTGAGAGAGACCTGCCAAGTACAAAATATATTTATATTAATGGAAATGTTTCTGCAATAGAGAGGTTATGAAAAAAACTACAATCCTGTCAGTATCATGTAAAAACATGTTTTCAATAATCAATGTATTGGTTCCAGTTCAGACTGAAATTACTGACACTGACTCCTACCTAGTGATGTGAGATGAGAATATTCTCTGCAAACTGTAAATTCTGTGTCGTCTACACAGCTGCTTTAAATGTACACATCTCATTAATCGAGAATATTCTCCAAAAGATTATTCTCAAGAATTTAACATCACTTCTTTGACTAAATGAAGATGTACTCCCAAGTGCTATTCTGAGGGGGATATTTCAACAGCAGAAAGGATAATATGCTGCTTTGCCAAACAGTATGAGGACAGTGGGAGAAAGAACTCAAGCTCCAAAAGCTCTGGACAGCCTGAGCTACTTAAATGGCACTTTGTACCGTAGCCCTTTTTGTAGGTGGAACATACCCTGAGCAAGTCTTGATGCCACAGGAAAACAATTATCGAAGTACTCAGGAGTAGATCTAAATTGATATCAATCAGATTATTTTTCTCAACACAATATCTCTCCCCCCCTTTTTTTTTCTGCAGTGAGAGAATGAAAGACATGCAACTGTTTCCATGACAGAAATCACACTTTCATTCCTATTTGCCAGGGCCATGAATGGAATGAAGATTCTATTACTTGAAAGCAATGAAAATATGTATTATTTTCCTGCATCCATCATTTATGCCACAGAACAGATCCAGAGCAGAAACTCCTGTTTAAATTTCTATCTCTTCTGTCAAAACAGGCACATTTTGAATACAGGTATGCCTTTAATGTCATTGTGCACCACATAAAGTTGCATTTTCTTTTTAAAAAAAATATATTTATTAAGATTTTCAAATTTAATACAATAAAAAAGAATCAAAAAGGAAAAAGCAAAAAAGATTAAAAACACATAAAGTTCACAATACCTATTTTTCAATAACATATTTCCCTGACCTCCTCATACCTCCCTTTCTTGTATTCCAGTTCAAATTGTTAATTCAGCAAATCCTTATCCATAATTTTTAACCTATTTCTATACTTAATTTAACATATTATTATTTTACTTTTTCTCTTTCATCCATTTCCTCAATTTATTTTTGCTAACCTTATTTTCATTTAATTTAGTTCATTTTAAAAAACCAATTTTACCTTATCCAAACTTAAACATCAATACTTATACATCAATACACATTCTTAAAACATTCTTTCTAAAGTCGACCCAAATTCCCTTCCACGAATTTCCCAATTTTCATACACATTACAAAAACAAAATAAAAACAAAACACATTATAATTATGTACCCTTTGGATTCCCAAACCCCACCCCACCCTTTCCCGGTTTCAGTCCCCAACAAATGTCCATCAGTCTTAATCTAGTATTAGCCTGGAGATCTCACATCCGAGGCTCTTAATTCTCTCTCAATTCCTCTCTGCCGGTTTTTTTGATTGTCCTTAAAATTAAACACCAAATCTCGGAGAAGCTCTGGCCCTTCAGGATCCATGTTTCTTCCAACCAGTCCTCCATACTTAAAAGTGGAGCCCAAATCTTGTTTCTTACTCCTTTCAAGTCCAAATGTCCCCGAGGCTCCAACCTCCACCTTAAGCAAATTTGTAATCCTTAGGTCTTCAGATCTCCACATAAGGAGATCTCTCCTTTTTTCAATCTCCAATTCAGGCCAGATTTTCCACATCAAGTTCTTATTTTCCTTCATTACCATCATGTCAGACCTCAAGTCCTCCTTCATCATCTGCAGAATTACAGTTCCTCCTTCCTTTTCTTCAGGGACAACATATGTCTCCTTCTCCAAATTCTCAAAGTTGTCAAGTTTCTCTTTCTGTTCAGTTGAATAAACTTCCTGATTCAAATCCTTATCAGATTCAATGATATTGTTTACAGTTGAGTCCAGAGTTGTAACATTTATAGCCAAAACATCAATTTGGCCTTGTAACTTTCCCAAGAGAACAAAGACTCTGTCCAATTCAGCCTGAATTCTCCCCCTTCCAGCCATTCTTGTAATGTCCCAAAAACCCCTCTAGAGGGATTTTGGTTTCTTAATATTCATTCCAGTTCAAATCCAAAAATCCAGTTAGTTTTTCCTTGTTTTCAACAAATTGTAACAAAATTGTAACAGATATAACCAGCAGAAGCAACAGAAACAAAGTTCTCTTTTTCCGTCTTGACAGCTAATTTGACAGCTGTCAAACTCTTTAGTACCTCATCAACAGGCTCTCTCGCGGAACACTCCCGGGTCCGGGAGGGTGGCACTTCAGCTCCCAAAATTAGCTCTTTATCCTCCAGCAAGATTTCTTATACTGCCAAACCGTGAAATTAAAGTCTTTTACCAAAGAAGGAAAAAAGAGGTTCTCTCAACCTTAGTTAGCAGGTCCTTGCTTTAACTTGTTTACAAGACGGGGAGGCAGACTTCCTTTTTACACCTTCCCCGATCGTGCCTAACTCTTTAAAAAAATTTTCTTTACAGTTCCAATTTCCGTAATACTCACGGGTTGTTACTTTTAGAATCCAATTGTTCACAAGAAGAAGTCAGCGCTCTCCGACCATGGCAATGCGGTTTCACTCCGCAGGAGAAGCAGTCGACTCTCAGCACCGTGCCACTCACCCCGTCCCCCGTTCCGAAGCCTTTAAAAAGGCTCCTTCGCAGGTCGGGGGGCGCAAATGGTGCCCGCCGAGTCACCAGGTTCACAGGCTTCACCGCCTGTGATTTTTGAGGGTCCCCGCGTCACCGCAGCGGCCAGACCCAATCCTGCGGAGCCGATTCCCTCCAGAGCTCAGAGGGAATCCGCCATTAGTCGATGGCGCTAACCCGGAAGACATAAAGTTGCATTTTCATTGACTTGAAGGAGTGCTAAGATTAATAGCTGCCAAAATCAGGATGCCATTATGATATTTTGTATTCTAATGGGAAAGGAAAGCAGTATTTGCTTTCTGTTCTAGAGCCGGAGTATCAAATGTGCAGGAAATAATCTAGTGCATTACTGTACTCTGAAATAAATTGAAGCCCTTACCAGACAATTAAAAACAATAATCTTGATTTTACTTTTAGTGCTATGCTATTACCAACCCTAAAATAATACCAGTGGTGTGAGACTTCAGAAAGTATCAAGTCATTGTGAAATGTAGCCTATTTTTTAAATCTATCAGATATAAACAACAACAAATACTTAGCAACTGTATAACAATTCAAAGCATTTCACATACAATAGCTTGTAATTATTACAAGAGGCTTGTAAGCTAAATGCATGGTATTACCCCCATTTTGCAGATGAGAGCAGAAGTTAAGAAGATTGCCTAAGGCTACCAAGTGAATTCATGGTAGAGAAGAGATTCAAACTGGGAGCTTTCTGCTTTCCTGCTCAGTCTTCTAGCCACTATGAAGATTCATATTTAAGGAACACCAAAACTTACCATATTTTAAAAATGCAAAAATAAAATGAAAAGTTCACCAGATCAGCCTCTCAGGATATAAAACATTTTAACATTTAAAGGGCTTTTAAGTGGTGCTGTGGGATTTCCTTGCTCTCTCAAATGATATCAGTAACAGCATCCAGAAAGGGACGCATGGCATGCACTATTGGAACAAGTGCACTTAGTTGTGAGGAAGAAATTTCACATCACCAACAGTAAAAATAAAAGGCCATTTTGATGGGCAAGCTGCCAATATAACAACTACTTTCCTGTCACATGGTAAGGAACTATGGTCAGAGCAGCAGGCAGGCAGGTCCTCGAGTGGTGGGCCATGGTGGAAACAGTGGGGCTTTTGGGCCTACTGTCAGGGGCAAGGTGGATGTAGACACTGGTTAACCCAACCAGGCACTTTGATGAGGAGCTCCACATCACCCTCCATAACCAGGAGGTGCATTCCCACTCAGCAAAGTCCAAGACAAGCCTGCCCCTCCAGACACTAGGAAGGAAGGAGGTGCAGTGGGTGTGGCCTGCCCCGGGTGTCATCCTTGAGAGGGATGACTGCTGCCCCGCCCCCCCAGGATGCTCGCCACAGGCGGCACCCCCCTAAGGTGCCGGAGCAGTGAGCTCCACCTCTGCCTCCAGAGAAGCGATCCTGCTGATGTGTGCTTGAATTTCTCACTCTTCTTTTTCTTGGAGGCAATATTGGTGATATATAGATGTATTTGCTTTGTGGCGAGGAAATAAAGCAGTTCTGGTATGTTTCTGGGACTGTCATTTCTTGATTATTGAGCTGGCATTTAGGAATGCAACAGGCCATGTTTCCCAGCCCCCATATGCATCAAGCGTCTTCCATGTAAAAGACTGAAATGATTGATGTTTATGAGTTATAAGGTATAAATTTATAAGTCAAAAGTTTAAAAGTTAAAATTGGTTTTTCTAAAATGACTGAAATGTAAAAAGGTTAAAAAATGGGGATAAGAACTTGTTGAGCCAACAATTTGAACTGGAATACAAGAGGGGGAGGTGGGGGGAAGTCAGGAAAATATGTTATTGAAAGTGAGGACTTTGAATTTTATGTGTTTTTAAATTTTTGTTTGTTTGTTCTCTTAATTGTGTTTTTGTGGGGGGTTTTTTGTCTTTTTTGGATAATGGAAAAATCTTAATAAATATCATTTAAAAAAAAAAAAGACTGAGTTTCCTTTCCAGAATAACCTATAATTTACAGCCCAGTAGAGCTGAAAATTGGTGTCCCAACAACATCTGGAGGGTACCCTGCTGTACAGGTTCATTCTCCACCCACAAACACATTTTTAATACATATAGATTATTATAGTTATATCCTGTCTTTCTATGATTACAAACCAAACAGTGGAAACCTGTTCTACAGCTGAATTTTCCAGTTTTATTTGGACATCCAAGTCCTAGCTCTAGGGGCAGAGATGAGATACAATAGAAAAATGCACAGTCAGGATTAAAATGTATTAAGGCCTATGCTTAAAATTTGAACCCAATTAAAAGCAACTAGAAGCTGAACTAAACAGGCCTTTCACTGAAAATGTGGACTTTGGGGAGGGCATCTACCCTTTCTCCAACAAGGGATTCATAAGAGGATTCTGCATTCCCTTCACAGAGGCTTCCTGAGAAGGTAGCAGCATATAAGCAGGGAAACTTCCATCTCTTTGAGGAAAATAGGATGGGGTAGTAAGGTAGTGGGGAGAGAGAAAGAGAGAGATCAGGAGGAGTAAGATGAACATATAACTTGGTCCCTAGGGATTCTCTCTGCTTCCCTCTTCACTTCAACTCTATGTCCAAATGTTTAAAACTTACAAAAGAATTTTGGCAAGGCAGCCAAAAGAAAGTGGTAGGGCAGCAAAAAGAAAGTGTCCCTGTGTGCCCCACTGCCCCTACTTGATGTATGGATGGACTCTTCAAAGGAACCCTCTTGGTAAATCACAGTGAATAATGGGTTGCATGTATCCCATGATTCCATAACTGCAGCAGGCTTAGTGTTGAAACCATTGAAACTATGGTTGTGTACACATCACTGGCTTAAAACACAGGTCATTATTTTTCTAAATCTGGATTGATTGGTCCTATGTAGGCCCAGCCTTAATGCAAAATATTAGCTTTTCTAATGCATTGTATGCCTAGCCTTGGCCATTGGGGGCAGCAAGAGAGGGGAGATAGCTCTTGACAGAAACCAATTCTATGTTAATAGTAAAAACCGGCTTCTGACTAGAGTTGCTACGAGAAGAGATAAATATCCCTTTGTTGGCATGCAGAACAGCTGTGATTTAGCCTATCTCCTCACCCAACAAGCAAGCAAATGATCTATTTTGAATTAATTGCTCCAAGATAGTGTGCTAGTCTGCAAAACATATCCTGGTTCCTGCCAGCTTAACATATCAGGGTGGAGATTCAGAACGCTATTATTACAGCAGAATATTATTGAGGTTTTATGACAAGTAGTTAGGGTCAAGATGAAAACTTTTCAGATTTACATTTTTATCCTGCAGTGACCTTTTAGCTCCATTCCTTAATTGAGCAAGGCATGCTAAAGAAAGTGATTATTATGAGGCGGCCACATCCCCAGGGTGTTATGAGGCACCAGGCACAGTTAAACTATCTCAAGACAACCATGTTCTCTAGAGTTGCTTTATTGCTATTATAAAAAATCTTTATATGGTGAAAAATTTGTATTTTTATGCTGGAAGAAGATGAAGATGACAGTTTAGACTTTGAACGGTAGTTTCCGTTTGAGCTTTGTGCCCACAGAGATTGTAAAACATCTAAGACTGGGGCGGCCACTTGATTGGCTTCTTAGGATTCTAAAGGGGTAGATTAATCTCTGTGAAATTCATAGTTGGAACATTCTGCCATTAACTGGCACTTTCCAGTTATCAAGGTACTTTATGAAACTGAAAAAGTCCTATTACAGTTGCTAAATAGGCAACTTTGGGGGTGTGGTTCTCATGAAACCATCACTTCTCTAGGGTAGCTAATCTTGACTGTACTTTGTGCTAGTTAAAGACACAATGGCAGCCTCCTTGTCAAATAACCTTATGCCACGTTGAATCATATTCCTAAAAAGGATTGTAGTTTGTATGGTGCTGGCACCTAGAACTCTGGTTGTGTTTGGAAAGACTTCAGCACCTTCTGAGTATTTGCCTCAAGGACA
Source organism: Podarcis raffonei (assembly GCF_027172205.1). Classification (NCBI taxonomy): domain Eukaryota; kingdom Metazoa; phylum Chordata; class Lepidosauria; order Squamata; family Lacertidae; genus Podarcis; species Podarcis raffonei. The sequence continues at coordinate 28,481,050 of NC_070612.1, forward strand.
TTGTAACATGTTGCTAATGGTACCTCCATGGCACCACCACATTGTACCTAATATTTTGAAAACCTATTTCCATGATTCCAATCTGGTGCTGCGAAGCACCAGTTAGGAGCTTTGACACTTCCAATGGAGCTGTTCTGAAGGATGTATCTGTCAATAGCTTTTGGCTGTACACAATGCCCAAAATTTGCATCTGAATAACTTAAAGCAAAGAGAGTTCCAGGGTATCTTTAATATATACATGATGCTCTTTTACATATACACATATACTGTCCCTTAGCTGAATTACACTTGTGGCCCTCCAGAGTCAGGGCCAATGGTTTGGGTGATGCAAGTCCAACAACATCTGGAGGGCCACAGCTTCCCCATCCCTGGTTTAATCAGGGATTTGTTTTCAGCTTCAGTCTACATGATCAGTGCATGTCCTAGGCAACAACTATGACCCCAAGATGGGCTTTCCCCACCATGTCTGCCATACCACAGACTGCAGCAGAGAGTATAAGAGAAAAGTGAATGCATTTCCTTTTTACTAAACTTCTAGCTAATACTACACAATGTTTGTGTAGCCTCTGACTAGTTAACTCTTCCCCTAAGAACAGAGCCATTTTGTTTGTTTCTCTTTCTCCCAACTTGTTGAGACAAGATCTCTGCTATTTTCTCTGTCTCATCTGCACTCATCCCATAAATAATTCCTGCATGAATAAAACCTTTGAACTCAAGAAACTGTAACTGATTCTTCCAATCTAATTCACCCTAGCTGCAAGGTCTGCCAACAATGAGTGCTTTCAGTTGAATTATATCTCAGCGTTTCCCACCCATACTAATGAGGGTGGTTGACTGTATGCACTTGCATTGTGGGTTGTTGCTCCTTTCTCTTAAATTCCTTACCCTTCCTAACTTCTGAAAAACTAAGGCCCACTGTAGACACGTATGCAGGCATTTTTTACCCATGTGCTCAGCCTATTATTATTTCTGAGATATAGCAGACTTGCATAAAACAAGTGCCTGGACCCACAAACAACCCACTGAGGAGTACCTTGCCAACAAAAGTAGGGGTGCAATGATAGACGGTACCCAGCAAAACAACACTACGCACATTTTTTTAAAAAGTCACCTACCTATACAATGCAGTCCAGTACATCCAAAGTTGGGTAACATGCAATTTTATGTTGTTGTTTTCCTTACCGCATTATCTGCAGATGGAGAAAATCCAAATTAAAAACAGTCCAGGCTACCACTTGCAAGAAAACAGCATCATGTGGATGACACATAAAATACATGCACACACTGGATAAATCAAATTCACTTTAAACTGCTGTATGTACAGTACCTCAGTCTCTCCTGTTAGTAAATGCGGTCCCTGGGAAGTATAAGGCCTGCTTCTGCATAACTAGATACATTGGTATAATTCTGCTTAGCTGCACTTTATGCAACTTTTGCTTTTTACACCATGTGTGTACTGATCAGCTAACTGTCCAGTCAGATGTGTTTTAAGGCTAAAAAAAACCATATACTACACTTCATATATTTATATTCCATGATTCAGTCTTCTATTTAATTACTTGCCTGGTCGCCCCAGATGACATGCAGGCAAGCACAGAAACCGAGCATGCTTGCAGACAAGGGACTCATTCCTCCTCTGCCAGTCTACTTGTAAAAGGCAATTGTTAGTAGGAAAGAAAGAAAGAAAGAAAGAAAGAAAGAAAGAAAGAAAGACTATTAACTTTTCTAGTCTAATATACAAGGCTGTCTTATTTTATTCCTGAGTAGTCTGATTATCTAAACTCTGTAGCACTATTGGAAAATGGTGATGAGTTTCAGCAGCTGAAGGCCGTACATGCTTATTTCAGTATACAAGACTAAGGTGCAAATGCAAGATAATCTTAAATTCTCCACTTGCCAAGAGACAATAAAAGCTAACTAGAGTACTCTTAATATTCCTATCCAATTGATAACTAACTTTCATATGAATCCAACTACAAATATCAGACCTGAATAATTATACATTTAAAAGCAAAGAAAGAGTCAGGGTGTTTTTAATATATTAGCCTGACACAACCATCTTGGTTGAAATGCATTTGGTAGCTTGTTCCCTACCATGTACAGTGGTACCTCAGGTTACAGACGCTTCAGGTTACAGACTCCAGTAACCCAGAAATAGTACCTCGGGTTAAGAACTTTGCTTCAGGATGAGAATAGAAATCATGCGGTGGCGGCAAGAGGCCCCATTAGTTAAAGTGGTACCTCAGGTTAAGAACAGTTTCAGGTTGAGAACGGACCTCCAGAATGAATTAAGTTCATAACCCGGGTTACCACTGTATTCATTTCTTCTGGCGGTTACATAGCCATTTTCAGATGTCCCTTGATCCTGCTACATCCTCCCCCCACCCCCAGGAAGCTGGGCTCAGGAGTCCTATCCATGATGGGACAGAATATTATACTGTGGTTTGTGCACTAGCATCCTTAATATTTCCTTCCTTTCAGAAGCAAATAGAGCGTACCCTTATCTGAATGCTAATTTCCTAGTTAAAACCCTCCCTTGCTGACAAGGGACTGAAAGAGTTTTAAATCACAGATGTAGAGTATCAAATGCAATAATGCTCTTGCAATAGTGCATTGAAGCCTCAATTAATTAACCCTTGGGCTAAGTAGGCAGGTACACGGTGGTGGCCACAGGCGGTGGATGGATGAGATTTAAATGTGTATCTCATTTCCCCAGCACGGAACATGCCGTTTGGTTCAGAAAGGAGTCATTTTGCACACTCGCCTCATTTACTCTCAGTTTTAATCCCTTTAATTCCACCTGAGATCCAGGCAAGAAAGGAAGAGGAAAGCGAGGTGTAAAGGCTGCCGAGCTGGCCTTTGTTTACATACTTTTTCCCTGGGGGACCCCCCACAACAGAGCCGTGGCTTCTGGCCTTTTCATTGGGCTACAGGGCTTCAAAGCAGTTATCATATGGAAATAGTTAAACAGAGATTAGAGGGGGGAGCACTTCACAGCAATCCACCCTTTTAGCTAAGGCAAAAGAAGGGGCAGGCGGGAATTGAGAGGAGAATGTGGGTTGCAGAAGGAACTGAAGGGCTCGGTAGCCACAAGGGAGAGTGGAGGGGTTAGGTTGCAAAAGACCTGAACCTTAGGCTAGGGGGACCACAGCTGTTGCGTACCTTTCGTTTTCCTCTCACAAAACAATGATATTTCACCACACAACAACATCCAGGAGTTATAGAAGCATCTCATATATAGTCTAAAATCACCTAATTTTAACAAGAAGACAGTTAATAGGACCAGAATTTAAGAATTGCAAGATGATGTGATATGAGCACCGGTGTTCACATGTGTGTTCTTTTTTTCTACGAGTTGGAGAATGCTTTGTGTATGTAGTGGGAGGAAATTTCCATGTGCCACAGATTCATCACCAGCACAGGTTTCCTGCACCTAGGGGGTTAAAACCAAATGAATAGTTTTGATATATGTGTTGGTTCAAGGGGGGAAAAGCTATATAAAAAGGAGAATTCCTAGATGTCAAGATCCAAGTGTGGGCCATGTACTCTTTGGTAAGAGAAAATCAGCAGAGATTTAAAGTCTCAAAATATGCAACAGAGTAAAGCGTGGAAATATAGGTGACTCTTTAAGGTGAATTCAAAAGTTTCCCTCTTCCTCTTAAGTTGGAAAATGGTCACACATTTGGTTTACTTACAAACTCTCCAAAGGTCAGATTCATGTGCTTTTCCATACCACATTCAGAAAAAGTGCACAGGCAGTAAAACATGGCTTAGTTATAAAGTGATGAACGTTCCTAGAGTATTGGTGGTTCACATATCTGAACACTCATGAGGTTTACTGGTTGACCTTGGACCAATCACTCTCTGAAACTATCCGTCCTAAAAAAAGGGTCATGTACCAGGCCAGACCTGTACTTTAATCCGCCAAATTTACAGCTCTAGAAAATACAGCTCCACCACTCCTATTGTGAAAAAGAACTGCAATTCCCACACACCTCCACTGTTTTGGAGGAACGTTAATATATTTTTCTAAGTTATGGTCTGTGTGCTATGGAAAGTGAATATGTAGTTCTCTCTCTAGGCTTGGTATCGCCTAGTCCAGCATGGCTGTACTGGAGCTGATAAGAGTTGTAGTCCAAAGTATATGGGAGGCACCAGCTTGGGGAAGTCTGGCCTAGTCCATTATAGGAGACAGTCGGCAGTTAGGTATTCCAAGAAACTGAAAAGAGAGTCACATCTAAAACCAGTTTTGCTCCATTTGGTAGAGTGCAAACCAAAACAGCTAAGAAGGAACATTTTGGAGTATTTGACCAGGCACTTTGACCAGGGTTTAAAACTGGCTTTAAATAGTCAAAACTAGAATTCTGCTAGGAGAAACGCGCTAAGAATTATTCAAACCAATTATTTCTCATAAGGAAAGCAGTTAAGAATATTACAATATGCTGAGGAATACTTGGAAGCACAATGAGGTCCAAAATAGGTCAGGCCCAACTAACATGGTTGTGCTGGTTGGAGTGGATGGGAGCTGAAGTGCAAATAGGTCACATTTACGGTGGCAAATGATTTTTATTTTTGAAACTATCTATTTATACTAGTATTACCTTGCTACTAGACTCACTTTCCAGGATCTGCATTAACAAGCAGATCTTCAGTTCTGGGATAGCAAAACTCAAAACTGTTCTTTGCAGACATTACTAAATAATCATTGATCTACAGTAAAAAAATATGTGTTTATAGATTTTCCTGAACATAAGATGAACATAAGGTAAAGGGACCCCTGACCATTAGGTCCAGTCGTGACTGACTCTGGGGTTGCGGCGCTCATCTCGCTTTATTGGCCAAGGGAGCCGGCATACAGCTTCCGGGTCATGTGGCCAGCATGACTAAGCCACTTCTGGCAAACCAGAGCAGCGCACGGAAACGCTGTTTACCTTCCCGCCGAAGCAGTACCTATTTATCTACTTGCACTTTGACGTGCTTTCGAACTGCTAGGTTGGCAGGAGCAGGGACCGAGCAACGGAAGCTCACCCCGCCACGGGGATTCAAACCGCTGACCTTCTGATCAGCAAGCCCTAGGCTCTGTGGTTCCATAAAGGAACACACAATTAGCAAAATGTGTATGCTTCTGGCTCTGTAGAATGCAGCCTGGTTGAAGAAGCTTCATTTTCATAAAGGGAAGTTCATGCTTTATCAGAAGCCATGAGTCTGACCCCACAACACTGCTGGTAATGTTTGAAGAAAGTTGATCCCTAGGAGCCAGTGGCACTGCTCAAGTTGCCGTTTCTTTTATCTAAAACTATGGAATTTGCCCCCCAAGATGTAATGATGGCCACAAATGTGAAGAGGTTTAAAAGAGAATTAGAGAAAATAATGAAGGATAAGGCTATCAGCAGCTGCTAGCCATGGTGGCTGTATTTTACCCACCATTGCTGGAGGTTGTATGCCTCTAAATACCAATTGCTGAGAATCACAAGTGTGGATGGTGATACCACACTCAAGTCCTGCTTGTGGGCTTCCTGGGGGCATCTGGTGTGGCCACTGCAAGAACAGGATCCTGGATAGATGGGCCTTTGGACTGACCCAGCTGGGTTCTTCTTATGCTCTTATCCCTGCCCATGTAGGGCTGGCATTTTTCAAACATTCTTGTGAATAGTGTTGAGCTGCCATGCTGTAGAAAATTAAGAGTTTTCTCCACCACATGAATCTTCTTTGGATAAAGATATTCTCAGTCAAGAGCATCTCAATCAGCAGAAGGAAATACAAGGAATTGCAGGGTTGCGGCAAAGAAGTGAAACTCTTTGCTTTGCACATGGTTCCTCAGCAGGGTCTCAAGCCAGAGAGGTATAAAAGGTTCTAGTCTAAAACCCTGGATAGCTGTGGGCAGTAAAATAAATAAATAAACAAATAAATAAATAAATAAATAAATAAATAAATAAATAAATAACTGCTGGGCTAGATGAGGAATACAGATTCTCTTCTCTATATCAAAATACCTAAGGAAGTCTAAATATGAACTCAGATATGGAATTAACTCACATCTGCAATGCTAATTATGTCTACTCAGAAGTAAGTTCAACTGAATTCAGTGGGGCATCCTTTCGACAAGTAGGATTTCAGTCTGTGCCTCTATCCATTTTTTTGTAATTTTTAAAGTTTTATTTAGAACATCTGTTCCTCTTCAGAGCACTGCAGCTCAAGTCGCAGCTTCTACACTGATTCCCAGATGTTTTCAGGATAGATGGTGAGACACAACTATGTCATCCCCAACTCAGAATTCATCTGGAGCACTCTCATAATGTAGACAAACCTTCTCTTCTACTCCTCCACCCACCCACCCCGCCTCTAAAGCATCTAAATCTTGGGGGGAAATCATCTCTCACATCCCACTTGCCGGAAGCTGCCCCCTTGTGCCAAACAAATGCCAATGTCACTGGAGTGAAATGAACAAAAGGAGGGGTAAGAAGGATTGAAAGATTATGTGAGCATGCAAAGGGGGGTGTTGTTTGTTTCTCACTTGATTCTGGTTCTGCTGGTGGCTGGTTGCCCTCCCCCGCCACTGCCTTCGGCATGGCCTGCACTCCACCGTGTAACTCTCCAGCTCATTTCTCTCCACGCGATTTACCATCTGTGAGCTCGTCTTTAACCTAATAAAAATCATCTAGCTTTTGACTAACAAGAAAAGGAAACAGTGTTCATTGTGGGGTTTGGGGAAAATGGCTTCACTAATCTGCAGGATGAGAATGGAGTGATTTATAGGCGGATTTAACTGGAGGCTATGATTAGGGGGCTGGTAGTAAGTGCATTAGATGTCTAAGTGTGGCAATAGAGTAAATAGGCGTTTTATTTATCGCAGTGCCAGGGGCCTCTTAGCGGAAGAGCGCTTCTCCAAATTGAAATATAGCAGAGTTTACACTCCTGATTAGGGCTTCAAGTGCACAGCCCAAGGCTATCAGCGAGCAGAATCAACGCTCGCTGACACCTAATTGTCACTGGATTAATGTGCAAACAGGGACGGCAAAACAGCCACAACAAATAACCTGGTGTCAGAACTGTTGGTGGCACTGTCCACTAAATGACTGGGGGCCAAATTGAAGTTTATATCTCAAAATCCACTGAGATCAATGCATCAGCCAAGCTGGAAATATGGCACCGGTGTGTGTTTGCTAGAGATTTGCATATTGCACACACTTGGTGGATCTAGAGAGACTGCTATGTGGCTCTCTTAGGACTGTAATTTTTTTGAAGTTCTATAGGGTTTTTAGAAGTTGATTTTAACTGTCTTATTTTAACAAACTGATTGACATCTCTCAAGGTAGTGAGTATTTTCATTAATATAATTATGTTTTTCCTTAACTAAATAACATGGGAAAATATGTCTTATTGGAGAAATCTACACACACACACACACACACACACACACACCACACAGAGTGCTGAATGATTTATCCATGATGGAGGCATTGCGAACAAAATGATTGGCCAGAACTGCCTTAACAGCACAAGTAGCCCAACAAGTTTTTAGGGGCAGCGTTCCAAAGATGTGCTCCAGCAGCCTCTGTGATATTAGTGGAGGAGAGTGCAAATGCGTACCTCAGGATCTCTCACAAACAATGCTACAGCAGATTCCCTTTTTTTAATGCTGTAACTCAGAATACAAATATTGAACATTCACTAGGAAAAATTCAGGGTAGTCTAGTGAAATATAAGCTCAGTATGAATGAGTGCATTGCATGCATTTGTGTACATAATGCAGATGCTTATGTATACATATTAAAAAGTAATGTTATACCATGCTATCTCTGTCTCTCTCCTTGAGTAGACAGATCTACAATCTTATGCAAATAAGAGCCCTTAACTGTCTGCAAATGCATAACATAAATAAACGTCTATGACTGCTAGTATATGTATAGTAATGTTTGTGTAAATTTATATTTAGGATATCATCCTATTTATTTTTCTGCTTTACGCTTCACAATTCAGGCTATTAAGATAGATTTATGTGGGGGGAACGCCTTTTACTCTAGGATCTTGTAACTTCCCATTGCTCCTTGCTATTAAATTTTATCACCCAGTTTGTGAATCCAATCATTCCAACAAGTACATATTCAATCTGGGGCACCACCTGTCTGGTTTTGGACCACAGCAAGCCATTTGGGCAGCTGAGTTCTGGCCTTCCTATTTTAGAAACAGATTTGTTGTTTGCTTGCTCCAAGATACTTCTGCACATTTCCTAGGCAAGAAGAGGAGGAGCGGGGTGGATTACAAGGAATATCTAATTCTTTCCAACCCCCCATTTTCTGTTAACTTGAAGAAACTGGTGTGCATCTCTCGGAACAAACAGAATTATAATAACATGTTCTAAAGCAAATTAAGGAATAGGTTACCAGCCAAGGAGCACATACATTCCATCATTTGTCTTTTATAATTAGCCATTTAGGAAGAAAAAGTCACAAATATATGATTTACATCTCTTAATGTATTTCTAAAGTTCTTAAGTTTTATTGAGCATGAAAGTTGGTCTTTCCCTGTGGTAAGAACTCAGGAAACTATAGAGCTGGCTAGTAGCTCAATGGTGCAAAGTCTTATGATTTACTCTTGACATTTGCAATTTTTTGCAGTAAAATACTACTTTTCTTTATTTCAGGCCTTTTAGTTGAAAACCTCGTAATTCCCTTTAAGCTCCATTTGATTGTCAATTGTACAACTCTCTCCAAATCTTCAGGCTTATGGCTTTTCATACATATATGATTACTTTTCTATTGCAATATCACCTTAGCACAGATTCTTCTTCTTTCACAAGCATTTCTGAATCTGAGCTTCTGTGAATTTTGCAGCGCCAGTGTTTGAGCATGACAAAATTATTTTTTTACAAAGTTAAAACAACCACGTAAATTAGCCAGCTTCTTCCTTCAGAACTGTACAGCCAGGAGTGGGGAGAGCATTTGCACGTTCATCACAGTAAAAACATATGAATAATTCAAAATATAGGTAGTTATTTGGGTGGAGCTGTGGGTTAAACCACAGAGCCTAGGGCTTGCCCGATCAGAAAGTTAGAGGTTCGAATCCCCACGACGGGGTGAGCTCCTGTTGCTCGGTCCCTGCTCCTACCAACCTAGCAGTTCGAAAGCACATCAAAGTGCAAGTAGATAAATAGGTACCGCTCCGGCGGGAATGTAACGGCGTTTCCATGCACTGCTCTGGTTCACCAGAAGCGGCTTAGTCATGCTGGCCACATGACCCAGAAGCTGTACGCCAGCTCCCTCGGCCAGTAAAGCAACCCCAGAGTCATCCGTGACTGGACCTATCAGGGGTCTCTTTACCTTTAAATTTAGGATTTTAAAGCCTATTGTAAAAGTAGCCTAAGACAGCAAGGCAGGGAACCAGCATGCCATACTAACCAGGTGAAAGAACCAGGTGAAAGAACAGGAGAGACTTCTTTTCATAACTACAGGAAGGCAACTGTATGTTTCCTAATATCTCATGGGAACCAGAAAAATGTAGACCCTACAACCTCGTCCCTGTATACCTGAAGGAGCGTCTCCACTCCTATCATTCAGCCCGTACACTAAGGTCTAGTTCCAAGAGCCTTCTGGCAGTTCCCTCACTGCAAAAAGTGAAATTACATGGAATCAGGGAGAGGGTCTTCTCGGTAGTGGTGCCACCTGTGGAACGCTCTCCCATCTGATGTCAAAGAGCTAAACAACTTTCTGAAGACATCTGAATACAGCCCTGTATGTTTTTTAATGTTTTGCTGTGTTTTTATTATGTTGAAAGCCACCGAGAGTGACTTTGGCAACCCAATCATATGGGCTGGGTATAAATAGTAAATAATAATAATAATAATAATAATAATAATAATAATAATATGGGGTAATAACACATAGCACTTACATAGAACCCTTCCTAAGTCCTTAAGGGAGAATCCATATGTTCCCTGTGCCTAAGGGCTGTAGGGTGATATGGACCTTCTCACGGGCAGAGGAACTGCTGGCAGTGCCCCAAGGTCAGTAGAGACAGAAATAGGATGTTCCCAGGGCATGTTGAGGAAGGGATTTAGGAAAGGCTTAGTTACATCCGATCTAAAGCCTCTACCCTGTTACCCAAAAAAGGCCCAAGAAAGGGCAAAAAGGGAACACTGACCCTCAAGCTGGTGTACTTTTCTTCTTCCTTCCTGTCAGGGAACTGCCATCAGAACGAGAGGAGGAGGAGAGGCTCCACGACGATGCTGGAGAGGGGCCAAGTAGGGAGAGAGGCAGGTCTCCTGTTGGGGAAGAAATTCAGCGCGACACCAGGGATGGAGGGGGGCCAATGGGGGAAGCGGAGAGCAGGCTCAGAGACTCTTCACTGGACACCAGCGGAGAGAGCACAGGTCCTCCGCTACCCACGCCCACCCTGCACAGAAGGCTTCCGTGCAGGGAGGCTAGGAGGAGACTGGGCGTCAAACAACTTTTATGTTGGAAAAGGTTGAAGAAACGCCCACTGTCGGATTCTGCCAGCGACTGAGCAGCCACGAAGTGAGGGGATGTCCAGGCAGGAAAGGTTTAACCAGGCCACCTACCCAGGAGTGGCGGCAACCTACGCACGAGCAACCCCATAACCATTAGACTTCCTATGAGTATCAATTGGGAGGGTCTTAAAATCAAAGTGGGAGAAGGAGTAAACATGAAATAAACCTTCCCTACACACAAACACACTAAGGTAGGTGGCAGTTTTTTCCCCATGAAATCAACCACCACTATGAGATTGATGCTTCACTCACATGCATAATTCTTATAACTTCTCTGTAACATAGTCCAATAATTATCATCATATTAAGAATCAGGCTTCTGACTTGGGACAGATAATCACTCACTTAAGACCACCTTGTTTGAGTTAATGGCTGGGATTTGAACTATGGATCGTGTAACTCACAGCTCATGCTCTTAACCAATGCTCTGTACTTGATCTTCAGAAACATATATAAACAAGTTGCTCTAAGGATTAATGCAAAAGTGGTTCTGGATTTATTTATTTTTAAGATTGGTCAAGCTGCAATCCAGCACAATGCCACTAATGAACATTTCTAGCAATCTTATTACCTGAAGACTGGCAAGTAGCTTTTATGAAGAGCAACCAAATAGTTAGCTATATGAGTGATTATGGGTCAATTTTTGCTCAAAGCAAAGGTGGCTGCTAAAGTTTCAAACACATCTGTTTGGTCTCTAATTCATTTGCCGCCAGAAAATCGGAGAACGTGGTATGCAATAGGGAAGTCCCAGGTTCATTTTACTAACAATATGCTTGATGAATCCAATGTATTTTTAATCCAAGTGTAAAACTCTAAGGACAGCCAAGGTGCTGACTAGAGCATGAAAATCTAAATGAATATTCTGCCAGAATGACAGTACTTAAACAACCAAAGTCTCACCCCAGGCGATAAGCCTTCTGCAAAATTCATAATCTATATATAGTTATTGTAAAAATTGTGATTTCATGGAGAAAGTAATTCACAAATCATAATTAGTGCAGTTCCCTGTAGATGACCAAATGCTAAATGTATCTCTACATTTTTGTGATTTAAAAACAAAGCTTTATAATTTGGTAATGTAGTACCACAGATGTACATTACAATGATCACATTTTTCAATATATCAAGGAATGAATTCTTCCTTCATTGACATTATTTTAGAATCAGCCTAGCCACTAAAGACTCAGAGCAGAAAGCGGGGCAAAACTAAACTTGAGGCTTTGGGAATTCTCAGGCAAGATGTCAGTATTTTAGACTACAGCCAGTAGCCAATGCTGGCTTGGTGGTGCTCATCTGACCTCTGTTTGGGCACATTGCTGCTGCTTACCAGAAAATGGGGGAAAGGGCAAAATGGCAACACACCCATCTACTTTTCAGTAAGCAGTAGCAATGCAACGAACCAGAGGTCAAGTGAATGTCACCTCCCCAACTACATTGTTTGTTACCATTGCCATCATTTTAAAAAAATTATATACAGTGGTACCTCAGGTTAAGAACTTAATTCGTTCTGGAGGTCCATTCTTAACCTGAGGTACCACTTTACCTAATGGGGCCTCCCGCTGCCGCCGCCATGCGATTTCTGTTCTCATCCTGAAGCAAAGTTCTTAACCCGAGGTACTATTTCTGGGTTAGCGGAGTCTGTAACCTGAAGCGTCTGTAACCTGAAGCATCTGTAACCGAGGTACCACTGTACTTCCAGAATCATGCTGCTAAACCTTTCGCCTTTCTGAGAATCTGGGGGCAGCAGCTGGCAGGCTCCTTGGTGTAAGTCAATATTGCCAAACACAATGCATATTATACTAGGTGACTTTCATCTGTGATATGCAACTTTAATTTGAGTTTTCTGGATAGAGTCTCACATATGTTTTATAAACATTCATGCCATAAAGCAGAGATGGAGAGTCTGTGACCCTCCAGACTAGTCAGACTACAGTTCCAATGACCTCTGATCATTGGTCGTGCTGGCTGGGGCTGATAGTCACAATTCCCCATCCCTGTCCTAAAAAAATAGTAATAGCAGAGGGAAATTGTTTATCTAATATGTATTCTGGAAGGCCTAGACTACATTCTGCAAAACCTCTACTTTTCAGGAGACTCACAGACTTCAGAGATATGATCCTGAAGAGATTTATAGAGCTAATACCTCACACAAATTGCTTCAACTCTTTGAATCAAAGAAATTTTTTCACCATAAGCCATTACCAACATGAAGGTATGCTGCCGTTTCAGAACACCAATGAAATTATGTGCCTTCTGCTAATGTTGATGTAGAATGGATGGAGATGTCTCCCTGTCACCTTCTCTTTCTCCCCCTGCCCTAATTTAAACGGAAATGTGTGGTCAGATATTCCTTGAAGTTCTTCAGGTTCATTAACAAGGTCAAAATCAATGTTATCTTACTATTTGGAATCATTTTTGGCAGAACAATGAAAAGAAACCATAGTAGAAGTAGACTTAATATAATCATTTTCTTTTCATTGTTCTTTATGGGAAAATAATTTGGCCCGAAATTTAGTGGTCCCATCAGGGAAGTGATATCTTTAAAAAGGTGGTCTGAAGGACAGGTTTTACTGTACTTTAATAGGCTTATAGATTAATATAAATCTTAATATTCATAATCTTTAACATCCTTTTCCTCAATATCCAGTCCATCTATACATCTATTTATAATGTATGTTTCAAACACAAGTTAGATTTTATTTTATTGAACTTATTGATAGTGCTACAGGGACAACCACTTGACCCAGTTTCTCCCTCAAAAAAAAAAAAAGAATTCAAATTTAAAAGCTGGGTTTTCCTTGAAAATAATGTAATATTTGCACCTAATATGTGCTTGCAGTTTTGAAGTATTCAATCACTTGGGCTGAACTGTGGCCTTAACAAAAGCACAACTAATGAGATACGTTGTTAGTTATGAAGGGGCATTATTAAGCAAAGTAAAATGTAATGTTAACTGGCCTAATTTGGTTCCATTTCTGTATCAAAAGTGGATAAAGAGCTTATTTGCGTGATTTTTGAGATCTTATGCACAAGTGGGTTAGTATTTTATGTCAGCCTAGTTCAAATAGCTTAATTTGGCATCATAAAACTAATGCTGTAGCCTCCATAGCTAGAGGTCCAGACAGATGGTTATACTGGTAAATATAACAAACTCATATAATTAGTCAATATGAACCCGTTCAAACTATGTTAAAAATGTGGGGCATGATCCACTTGCACCAGGGACACAGTCTTGGAAAGACCATTAAAAGGCTTACCCAACCTATATTCCCTTGCCCTCCCATGAACATGCATAATTTCTGTTGAGGGAAGGCTGAATGGCAATTTGGGAAATGCATATGTATCTCACTCCTCTTATTGCACTGCAACGGACACATGCCCATGTACTGGGAGGGGGGCAGGGAAATAGGGCTTCTCTGAGGCATGCTGGAATCCTCCATATCCTCCATGCACAAGTGCAGCACCCATAAGTGAATGAAGGGCTACATAGACAGATGCTCTTCATGAATCATCAGGCTTCCAGAACTGATTGTGCTAGTTCTTGAATTAGTTCAGACAATGATTTTGACACCTGGGTGATATGCAGAGCTCAGCATGCTTAGGGATGACTCTTTGGGCAGTCCTGTGTTTCAAGTGTACATGAGGTTGTGTCCAGATTTTACTAGCAACATATCCTGAAATGACCACTTGACCTAGCTAATCATATATATCAGGTGGGGTGGGGAGGGGGGTAATATCTTCATAAGTGTTTGGAAACAAGATTAGGTTAGTCGTCTTGTATCAAGGCATCTAAGTGGTTCTAATTGTTCAAATTGGCCCTTAAAACTTGGTTTATCCAAATTTTATCTAATTTTTCCAATCATAAATTAAGTTCACCTCACTTCCGCATGTGAAAGCTCTCACAATTCATACACTTTTTTATGCAAATTTCTCCCAATACATGTTTTTAAAGCAATTTTGCATAATTCACATTTTTGCAAGAAATTTCCCAATATGATAATCCTCGTATTTTCAGTAATATAAACATCTTTGTTCACACTTTCCCTTAAAATACATTTTATATGCATTTTTTGGGTGAGAGAAGTACAAATTTTGGAGGATAGCTGCCTTTTAGTTCATGTATTAGTTTGGAATGTGCAAGGTAGTTGGATTTTAATTTAAATGCAAGATGAAAAAAGTTCTCTCCCATTCTTATTGGGGGGGAAATGTAAAGAAAGACTTGTATTATTCTGTATCAAAAATAGCATTTATTGTCCTCAATCCATCTACATGCATGGGTGGGAAGGGACGGAGAACAATGGATTCTGCTACCACTCTCCTCTCTAACAAGTGATCAGTATTATCACCAATGATCTGACTGGTTGGCTCCAATGCGGATGGGGCTTTTGAGCCTGGAGTATCATACATGCAGCAACCAATCAGCACCCATATGGGTAAATGTGCATATATAGTACTAGGCAATATGTTCTATAACTATTTTATGTAGTTTTATGTTCTATTTTTATTGTATATAGAGAGGCTTTGGCATTAGGACACTAACACACGCATGGAATAGATAGGTTGGCAATTATTTTCTGATAAAAGCTAATGTAAACCCATTGATGGCTGACACGGGTATAACTGAGAATGGGTTTTGGACAAGACAACCTATTATAAGAGTTTTTCTTCTCCTTTCTTAGCTGTTAAGACACAGTTGATTAACGCCTTGGCCTTAAGCGTGTGGAGCTTTTAATATAGTGATTTCTCTTCCTTTAAATATGTGTTGAGGAGGAAAAAAACTCCTGTGTATAATTTTTTATAACACACAGATGAGAAAGTGTATGATCCAGTAAGGTGTGATATTCCAAATCAGATATGGTGTCTGATCTTCTTCTGTCTCTCCCCACCCCCACCTCCCTCTGCTGAATGAAATAAAAATGAAGAGGCCTTTCTGAATGCTGAGAACCATTTGCAGAACTTCGAATTGGAGCTGGCCATCTGGAATAATGGACCGTGTTGGCTGCCTTCCACTAGAGGGAATTATTCAAAGTCATAACAGGCAGTGGTCACTGGGGAACAGGCCTAGGGAAAGCTAGTCATTCTTTCATATTTGTATGGGGTATTAGTGAAGATTTATTAAAACACTTGTCTTGTTCCGAATTGACAGTTGTGGTTATTAATATCATTAGTTTTATTTGAAGAAGAGTCTCCTTGCTATATTTCAAATTGGTTTACTGCGTTATATAAAATACAGCAACTCCACTATGACACAATGGAAATAAAAAGAACAATGCCTATATAAACCTGTTTTGTATAATGTACATGGGACATTTACTAAACCCACAGATTCCAAACCACTTTTACTGGACCGCTCTCATGGCCATATGTAGAACTATATAGGACTAAGTTGTTACAGTATTTGCAGGCTATGCTGAACTGCAAATCTACATTGTCTCTGATCATTCCAGCAATTCCAACTGAATTCAGCCTAAAAAAACTGTTTTTGGAATGCAAGATTAAGGCCTTCCATATGAGTCTTGCACGTGCACACACGCACCTATATATACGCAGCATAATTTGTATAGAATGCATTTCTATACACTATGCATTTAACTAATAATTATTCATATTATATATTGCAACTGTTCTGAATGCTTTTATCTAAATTTTTAATTAAACTCAGTCACTGAGTGTAAAAATAGAGTACTCCAAATAATAGCAAAATCAAAAAATGAAGTTGAAAACATTCAGTTTTTAATCATTCATTAACATATAATTGTTTTGTTCTGGGATAATTTAGAAAAATGGTTAACTACACGAATGCAGAGTAACACAACAAATATTTCAATGCTTTTCTAAAGGACTTCCCTCCCATCTCCTTTATTTCTAGCAATTCAAGGCACCACATAAAAAAAGAGTATAAAGCCATAAGTGATAAGATGCACTTCTAGATACTGAAGCATTTGCAGATGTTAAGTGACTCTTATCTTTGTTCATGGCAGCAAAAGAAAAATTCTGTATTTGTCAGCATAATCATTTTTTTAAAATAGCACTATTATTGGTAACATAAAAATCTTATGAAGTTTACTAAGATACTGTATTTTTCGCTCTATAACACGCACACGACCATAACACGCACATAGTTTTTAGAGGAGGAAAACAAGAAAAAAAATATTCTAAACAAAACAGTGAATGTATGATTTTTGTGGTTCATGCTGTGGCCACAGACATGTGATCTGACAGTGAGTTTGGAGTAGCCCAATGCAAAAATCCTGAGGATCCATGTGGATCCATGCTTTGTAACCACGTTTTTGCACCACTGCGGCCCCAGGCAACAGTGCAGTGGGTGCGTGATTTTTTTGGTGCAAGATGTAGCCATGGACATGCTATGTGATCTGATGGTGAATTTGGGGTGACCCAGTACAAAAATCCTGAGAATCCATGTGGATCCATGCTCTGTAACCACGTTTTAAGTGGGGAGGGAAGGAAAAGCACTCAAGGGACAAGGAACACGCGTGGGGTGGGTGGAGAAGGATGCTGTTAATAATGCAGAAGAGGGGTATAAGAGGAGAAGCAAGCAGGCTCTGCTTCTCTCCCTCCTCTCCGGCTCGCTGAAAAACTTTGCTGCTATTTAGCCAGCTGAGTGGGGAGGAGAGAGGGACAGAGAGCCTGCTTTCTTTAAAGGAGCCAACTGGACAGGAGCCGCTTACACTCGTGTAAGCAGCTCCTCTCCTCTCCCGCTTTACAAATTATGAACATGCATAGTGCTATCACATAAGTGGTAACTCCACCAATCACCCCCTTTGTTCCTCTTCTCAAAGTGTACGCCACTCAGATTGAGGAACTGGAGATGCAATTCCTCTTCCAACTAGATACACACAGGTCTGTTTCTATTTGCACATGCCTCCTATTTTCTAACTACAGTGAAATCAGTAAAAACATGTGGATTAACGTAATTTTTAGCTTATTGTTTGTTACTTCTCTTATTACCAGAGCTGAAAATAAATTGGAGGGAAACATTCCCCCCCCCCCAAAAAAATTTATCCCTGCCTGAGGGAAGTCTAAAGCTTTCAGCGCAATTCCTAACCGTGTCAGATCCACACAACCTTTTCCTTAAGTGTTGCCTTTCTAAGTTCTACATTAGTTACACCTACTTCTATCTCACACAAAAGTTATCTACTTCCTCTAAGACAGAGCTTTCCAGACTTTTCATGTTGGTGACATACTTTTTAGACATGCATCATTTCGCAACAATTAATTCAGTTTTACTAGCAAACCGGAGGTTAAACTAATCCCTTTCCAGCCCCAGTAGGAGCGTGGGGAGTGTTTGTGTGACACACCTACACACTGCAGACAACACACTAATATGTTGCAACACACAGTTTGGAAAGCTCTACTCAAAAGGATCAAACATGGATCTTGGTCATTATACTTTGTTTCTTCAATTGCTATAAACATTCAACATAGAGCTAGGTATTCTTCAGCCTATTGGTTTTAAGAGGCATAAACACACCAAACTCAGTGCTGGATTTAGGCCAGAATCTGCCACACCTTAGATCTGCATATTCCTGCCTCACACTGCTTATGTAAGTAGACCATTCCTGTGAGGAGGAATGACAAAAGCAGTCAGACATAATGGTCTGAACCAGCCTTCTATTTTGTTGCATTATAGTCTAAGCTGTTACATTCTCCATTATCTTCGTTTGAGTTCCAATCGTGCAGTTATGCATTTTTCAGAGAGATTCATCCTGAAAGGTTAACAAATGAGAAACTAAACCAACCATACAAATAACAGCCAAAAGAACAGTTTCCAAAATGTGTTGCTGCCATGCCATTTTCAATTTGATATTCAGATGGTTAAAGCTAAAGGCCACCAAGCAGGGGTGGATTAAATAGTTCTGCCTTTTATTACTCATTCTTATACAAAATCTCTTAAATATTGCTAATGAAGCCAGTTATCCTACACAGACCTGTAGTGCCATCCTTTTCCAGGCTGGCTCAGTTACATTTCAGTGTCTGGCAATTTACCCCAGGCTCCTATTAAGTGAATTATCACGGCTACTAAATCATCTCTGCAGGGGTTTTCTCTAATCCCATCAAGATACTTACACTCCCTTTCTTCCCTCCTAGCAGCATAATGAATTATTATTTCATGGGGAGCTGTTAAAGAGGCCCCTTTGGAAGAGTTTAACATGTAACACTGGAAAGGAGGAGGGGTGCCGGTGGCGCACAGCAAGGGGAAAAGCTGTGGTAGGTACTCTAGCCTGGGGCTGCCAAGGATCAGAACAGTGAAACAAAGGGCATCAGCAGGGCCTCTCCCTTCCCCCCTCGCCACAACAGACCTCCCCTGGGATTTAAGTACACTTTCCCCTCTTAGCCCAAGGGAAGATGGCTGTCCTCCTCCCCTCTTTCCCTTTTCTGTCCCTGCCCGCTGGTTACCCTCCTCGGCAAGAAAGCCAAAGGGAGTAGGAATATAAATGTTTTCCTTAACTGGAGGAAGCACAGCGCTCACAGACCACTTGCGGAATCCATTAGGCTAATTTATTAAATACAATTTGCCTTGTGTGGCTGAGCTGAGTAATGATAAAAAACATAAATAAGGGAGAAAAGCCACAGCACAGCGTCAAAGACACATTGGGCACGGGGGTCTTTATCATCTCCCTCAAATCCAGGCCTCTCTTCCTACCTTCTAGACTTGGGGGGGTGCTGGTGGTTGTGGGAAAATGGAGATAAGGCCCATATTAGGTTCAATACAGGAACAAAGAAGGGGCAGTCTGCTTGTTGTGGCTTTTATTCCTCTTTCTGGATATTGTATTGTTCTTTATCCCACAATTGATTCTACATGAGGTGCTCATAAAGGCTTTCATTATGGTCCTACGCATATTTATATCGCCAGACGTTTTGTCATGAGGAGACCTATGGTGGCAGGGAAAACAGCTGGAACATACAATTGGGTAGTTTAATGCATTAAAAAAAACTGCTGTTAAATATTAATACAATAACTTTTAATTCTATCAGTTTTTACAATAAGGGCCTTTTAAAATATATTAGTAAATTAAGGATTTATTTTTTTTAAGGGCCTTTGTACCCATTGGCAGAAAATGCTAGAAGGTGTAAACAAAATTACTTATTAGTGAGAAACTAAAAGGTAAAACAATGCTCTAATGCCTTTCCTCATAGCTCTACAACTAAACGGGGCTATATACTTTGTAAGCCACTTTGTGATACATGTGAAAGACAGCATAAATATTATTTAAATAAATACTTGGTTTTTTTAAAAAAAGAAGTAACCCTGAGATTTGGGTAGCTGGATTATCCCTGAAGAAATACATCTCCCCAGTTTCCTCCCCAGGTGCCCACAGTTGGAGAGGGGGCAAGGATTTATACAGATGTAAGAAAAGACTTCACACCAACATAAAATTAACACAAAATTAAAGCTGGTGCAAAAAGGTGACTAAATAATTTGATGATGAAAAAATATCAGAGACATGCCTGTAGTCAGCATGTACATTAGTCCTAGACTATAGAAGCTTCTCCATTGGGCAAAGTGGGCCACGGGCCTTTTAGAGGTGATATAACTGCAGTTAATAATTTAAGCCTACTTACTCAGGGGGACGCGGGTGGCGCTATGGTCTAAACCACTGAGACTCTTGGGCTTGCCAATCAGACGGTCGGCGGTTCGAATCCCCGCAACGGGGTGATCTCCCATTGCCCAGTCCCAGCTCCTGCCAACCTAGCAGTTCGAAAGCACATTGAAGTGCAAGTAGATAAATAGGTACCGCTCCAGCGGGAAGGTAAATAGCGTTTCCGTGCTCTGCTCTGGTTTCGGTGTTCCATTGCGCCAGAAGCGGCTTGGTCATGCTGGCTACATGACCCAGGAAAACTGTCTGCAGACAAACGCCGGCTCACTTGGCCTATAAAGCGAGATGAGCACCACAACCCGAGTCGTCTGTGACTGGACTTAACTGTCAGGTGTCCTTTACTTTTACCATTTTACTTACTCAGGAGTAAGCTCCATTAAATTCAATACAGCTTTCTTCAGAGCAGACAAGTAGGCACCAGACCCAACAGAACTGACTTGTTCATGTTGCTACCTTCTCACAACCAGCTATTCTGTGTTGAACCATTTTAAAAAAGCAAACCTAATTTATTTTCATGTCATTCATGATTCTCCTCTTCCGCATTTTGTCCTCACAACCTTGAGACATAGGCTGGCAGCAAATTGCCCAAGGTCACCCAGGGAGCTTCATAGACGAGTGGTGATTTTAACTTTGGTCTCCTACACCCTAGTCCAGGCATGTCCAAAGTCCATTTTGGGGGCTAGGTGACCTTGAGCCAGTCACAGTCTCTCAGCCTAACCTACCTCGTAGGTTGTTGAGAGGATAAAATGGGGAGGAAAAGAACAATGTACACCTCCTTGAGCTCCTTGGAGAAAAGGTGGGATATAGTTGCAATAAATAAATAATAAATAGGTAAAGTACTTAGATCAAACCTATCCATTCTTAAGGAAATCAGCCCTGAGTGCTCACTGGAAGGACAGATCGTGAAGCTGAGGCTCCAATACTCTGGCCACCTCATGAGAACAGAAGACTCCCTGGAAAAGACCCTGATGTTGGGAAAGATGGAGGGCACAAGGAGAAGGGGATGACAGAGGACGAGATGGTTGGACAGAGTTCTTGAAGCTACCAGCATGAGTTTGACCAAACTGCGGGAGGCAGTGGAAGACAGGAGTGCCTGGCGTGCTCTGGTCCATGGGGTCATGAAGAGTCAGACATGACTAAACGACTAAACAACAAGGTACGTAGAAAATTGCAATGCTTTTGTGTCCACATCTTTGCAAGGGAGGAGTATGGGAAGACAACCAGAACAACTTGGACCTGCTCATGTGACCTCCTTATTCCCACCTATGCAGTGCTTTTTTCTGGGGGGGACACAGGGATATGCATACCCCTAAACATCTTTGGCAGATCTTGTCAAAGAAAGCAGGGGAGTGATTTTTACTGATTCTCTCTTTCCCCTGTATTCCCCAATGACACCTCTTGTGCTACTCTGGGAGGTCCCCCAAACCCCTGAAGCAGATTTTCAGGGGGCAGCAGGGGGAAGAAGGAATCAGGAAAATTCCCTTGCCCCGCTTCTACTGAAGTGAGCAAAACATCCACTGGGGCAAATGGACAATAAATCATAATGCTGGATGGAACCCATTAATTTCAATGCAGAACTACCTCTAAAAAGTGTTAAAGATACAGAAGCCCTATTTCAGAGGTCAATAAGCTGCTTTCCTTTAGATGGACTCCAGCTCCAAGCCATAAGGACAGATCATGCCATGGTCAATCAATATACCATCTAAAACTATAGTTCCTGGATTTTGGCCAGTAGAGATCCACTAGAAGAATTTTGCCTTTCTTGAGAGTCCCATTTTGAATACATCTTCTGATTGTGAGCTCCTTGCCAGTTAATTCCTTAGTCCCTTGCACCACAGTGGCCCAAGTGGCTGTTGCAATGTTTTAAGCAGGTATTGATCAAGTTACTGCCTGCTGATCCAGTGTCAAAAGCTGTTGTTTTAATACCGGGGGGCATAACACTGTGCCCCTTCAGAAATTGTTGAGTTGTTGGACTCCCAACACTCATCATTTCTGACCACTAGCCATGCTGGCTGGGGTTCATGGGCGCTGAAGTCGAACAACATCTGAAGAGCCACAGGTTCCCCATGCCCTACTTCAATAGCTACAGGGCAGTAAGATGTCATTTAGGAATAGTATGTTACAGTGTTCAATTTGTTTTACACACACACACACACAGAGAGAGAGAGAGAGAGAGAGAGAGAGAGAGAGAGAGAGATGCTGCATGTGCTGTTTTGGTTGGATTCCACCACAGCCCACTTTGCTGTTGTCAGTGATGGAGGAGAGTGAGAAAATAGGTTGCAAATAGGTGAAATACACTATTCCACGTAACACGTTTCCCAGGAACTGTTAAAACAGCAGCTACAGTTGCTAGTAACCTTATTTATGCCTTGAACGGGGTGGGAACCCTTTTGGACCCTTCCAACTCTACAATTATATGATTATATTCAGCAATTCCATCCCAAATTTCTCTCTTCAAAGAGTGCTGGTGTAATTGCAAAGGAAATAAAACTTTTCTTTTCTTATGCATCACAGGTCAAACATGAGGGTGGGGATCCATTATGTCTATGATAGTAGGAACATAAAGAGCAATGCTCTCTGTGTGGGGCTACCTCTCAGGTTAGTCTGGAGCTGATGCAGAATGAGGCAATTAGGTTTCTTGTGGGAGCAAACTACCACCAGCATATAACACCGTGCCTGCAGGATTTGCTTTGGCTGCCAATCTGCTGGCAGGTCAAGTTCAAGGTGTTGGTACTAATATATAAGGTCCTATACAGCTAAGGACCAGGTTACTTGAGAGACCACCTTACCCCTTATACTCCAGTGGACTGCTACAATCTGTGAGAGAATCTCTCTTGCAAGTTCCAAAGATGTCAGAAGCCCACTCGGCAATAACTTGGCTGTTCTGTGGAATAGCATTCCTGTCAAGACACCACAGGAGCCCTCTAACTGCACTTTCTAGAAACAATTGAAGGCATTTTTGTTCCAGCAGGCTTTCCCAGCTGGATAAATGAGTCTTTGCCACAAGTGCCTATTTTATATTGTTTTTGTTTTGTTTTATATGTATCGGGGTGTGTTTTTAACTGTACATTGCCTTGATACAGTTGTTTAGAATGTAATTAATAAATTATTGATACTAAGAAGAGTAAGAAAAGGGAGTTTGGGGCCCAAGTCATGCACAGCGGCTCATGCCAGTCTTAGAATTCAGCATTCCTATCTCTAATTCAGGGGTCATCAAACTACGGTCCACGGGTCAGATCTGGTCCGCCAGGGTCCTAAACCTGGCCTGCCCGGCAATTGCAGAACCCACCGCGTCCCCCCCTCTTTATTTTCCTTTTCCTGCGGGGAGGCTCTCTAAGCGAACACTCAGCGCACACAGAAAGGGGAGTGGCAAAAAGTAGCAACAATTCCATCCCCGGCGTTCCAAAAAGCTCCTTGGCATTCCGAAAGAGCCCCTGCTCCCCATCCGGAGCTCAGAGGGGAGACACGTGACACCACTGGGCTGCTGGGGGAAGCAGGATAGGGCTATCCGAAGGCGCTCCTTTTAATATATGTTGGTGTGGCTGCTTGTTTGATCGCCTCTCCCTCCCCGACGGTCACAGATCCATTGCAAACAGAGGAGGGTAACGTAACAGCGGGCGAAACTCCCTTTCTCTCTGCCTCTCTTAGCCCCTCACCTTCTCCCCTCCCCAAGCCTAGTGGCCGGTTATTTGAAACACAGCTGTGTAACACACCCCTCCTCCCCGTAGGAAGGCCGCCTCACCAGAAGTGGCACGGATTTGAGGAGGAAAGCGAGGGGGGACAAGGGTGTCGAGAACACGGCAGGGGGAGAGGAGGAGTGGCTCACAAAGGACTGGAGCAGCTCCCAAATTTGGCCAGGAGTTTGCCCTCCCCCTAATTTCCCTTCCTGTTGGGGTTCTTCAGACCCAAAACAGTGGTGGCCCCGGTCCGTCATGCGCAAACACATGGCATGAGGACCCAAGCACATTATATCAAATTGTGACTCCTCAGCATTGCATGTCCAGACCAAGAGACAAGCTCAACAAGTACATGGCCAATTTAATAATAATAATAATAAGGCCTTTTGGACAGTGCTGAAAGTAATTGGGAGGTGGGCAAAACTCAGTGTTACTCTGCGTAGACCCATTGAAATTAATAGACCCAAGTGACTCGTGTTCATTATTTTCAGTAGATCTACTCTGAGTGATCTAGCAAACTGGCATTGGCTACAACCCATAATCTAACATTTTAAATATTCTATTGTTTTTCCTGTTTTTTGTGCACTACAAATAAATTATGTGCAATGTGCATAGGAATTCGTTCATTTTTTCCCCAAACTATAATCCAAAAGTGTCTGAGGGACAGTGAACTGGCCCCCTGTTTAAAAAGTTTGAGGACTCCTGCTGTAATTTCTTTGTCTTGTGAGGAACTATAGAGTGTGGGACATACTAAATGTTAAACTGCAGTTGACCCTTTCTCCACTACAGAATACCTTATGGAGAAACAATTTGCACTGGAGAAAAGATAGGGGAAGGGCATGCTTGATCCTTCCCCTGACAGATATGTTTCACTGAAATCTTCCCAGATTTTAACCCCGCCCGTGTTCCAGGGCTGTGTTTAGCATTCCTCACAAACATGAGCCTGGAACCTTAGGGCATAAGTGTCTCTCCTTACTTTCTGGTATATTCTGGAGAGTATGTTTACCATGCCTGAGACAGACTGCTTTCCCCTCTCCCTCACAGGGTTCAGTGTGTGCTCTGGCAAGCCATAGCCCATTGACTGAAGTGTAATCCTATCACAGAGACTGTTGAAGGGTAAGCATGTTGCATCCTGGATAGCTCTATCTAAATGTCCACTCCTGAGAGAGGCCTCACACTCTTGAGAAATACTGTTTCCACTGATTATAATGGAGCTTCTAAGTAGATGTGTTTCAGGCTGTATCTATAATGTCATAATGTTGAGAAAGGATGCAGCAGGAGGAATACCTGAGAAGCCCAGAACTAACACTCTTATTAGCAGTGTTCTAAATGTAACCCTCTCTCCTTTTCCTGATACAAAATAGTCCTATTTCCAGTTCCATCACTGGCCTGTTAAGTAATTTGCGAAAAGCTAACAAAGTCTGGCTACATCCTCATAGCGACTGTTTAAACCCATTACTTTTTCTTTTAATCAAATCGTTGTTGTGTCAAAATATACAATTCTCGCCATGAATCTCACTGGCTTGTTACAGTTCACCGGTTGACCTTGAAAATGTTTGCTCTCCTAAGCGTCTTTTCTCTGGCCTCCAGCTAAATTGCTCAAGACCAGGCCTGATCATTTTTCTATACACAGAGAATGCTGATTAACATAAACAAAACAGCTACCCTAACAGCAACAAAGAAACAGTCAACGGGTTTTTTTAATGCCCTTGGCTGGGAATGCACTGCATATATTGCATTTAATCTACTACTAGAATTAGAAAACTTGATATTTATATCAAAATGTCAAGAAATATTCCTAGAGGAATAAATGCAAATTCTAAAAAAAAACCTACCTACTATCCTTGTGTAAGTGATGAATCCCCATTTCCTTCCTTTTTAATGCTTCTGTGAAATATCTGAATTCGCTGGCTAACCAAGAAAGGGCAATGCAATACTGTTTGAACAAGCATCCACTCACTAATATAAGGCAGTTGCGCAGGATTGTAAATGGGAAGTTAAGTGCCAGAGGCTATTTTCGTGGTTTAATGTATTAAGTAAATAAAAATGTATCTAAGATGTGGCCACACAATTAGTTTTGAGTTATTTATCTGGAGTTTGTATGGTTTAGAAAAACTCCATCTTCTTGGCTGATGCTGTCCTAATGCATTTAACTTCAGCCATCAGCTATGATTAAACACCTGCTGTTGTGGGGAAACAAAGCACGCTAATCCAATATGTATTTCTGACATCTTAAATATCACCCAGTCCCCTGACATCAGGCACAGCTTTTCAGCAGGATGGAATTCCAGAGCATATTTTTCTAATTTATGGATGGACAATAAATCAAAATTAAGCCTTGGGCAATGAAATATACATCAGTGCAGTATGAACTGACTGCAAACTAGGGCACAGAATAGCAGAGGGGAAAAGGGAGGTATTAATGGAATCCTGAGCTGCAAACACTGAAGTGAAAATGAAAGAAGTTCCTAGCATTTTATCTAATGAAAATGAAAAGGCAAAAAAGAGAACAAAAACAAAACAAAGTTCCTATTCTTCTGGGTGCACAGCTATTTGTGTAGAAATTTATCCCCCATTACCCTCCTTACCACCATTTAAAACAGGTTTGAATTTGAATCAAATTCACCTTACCTCATATCAAGATAATTCAGATAGTAAAGCTTGAAATTTAAAATGTATTGTTTTATTTAGAAAACACTAAGAGAAACTCAATGGCCCCAATCCAGTTCTAGCTACACAAGTGCAATGACTGTTCTCAGATAGGGACTGTTCTGCCCAACTACATCAAAGGGCACATTAAGATGGTTCCACGGGACCTGGGTGAACATGTCAAGGTATCAAGATGTGAATCTTTAGCCACCCCAGCACTAATTTTCCTTACCTACATCAGAGTGACAACATGCGACTATGAATGAAAATTGAAAGAGATGTAAATTAGCAAAAAGCTATGGGAAGGAAGTGCCTTACAAGCTACTGTCCAGCTCCTAGCCATACAGAAAACGGGTTCCTGGGAACTGCTTTCTATTTTGCCCTTATTAACCAGTTAACTCTTAGCCTTAGTTCAGCCAGTAAGTACTAGGTCCTATGCCAAGTTTAAAAACATAACACATTCCTGCAATTTTCTAGTTACTCCCCGATATTAGCTGGCACCTCAAGAAATAACTTACGGTACTTGTAATTACTCTTGCTTTAGTTAGTGGTTCATTTGTTATATAAAATATTTACTTTACAATTTGACTTTAAGAGCATTCCTTGCTGTAAAATGGTGTTTAAAAATTCATTCCTTTGACTATAGCATCCCATACAACTGCACACAATTAACAAATCCATTATCTGACTGCATGAGCCATTACACTTTCCCCCCCAAAGTCAAGCACTACTTTTGGAATTATTGACTTCCACTGACTGCATGGCAATTAAGGCATTGTTTCAAATCCACACATTTATTATAAGCTATTTTATAATACCTTAATGTTAGCATATATATTCTAATACATTCCAATTATTTCTTTATTGTTTTGAACATGCAATGCTTTTTGGGCAGAAGGTCTGAATGTTTTAAGTACTTAAGGACTCTCTTGCTTGTGTATGTGTCTTTCGGAAGTCAGTCCATTCTGCCTGCCATTTATTTTTCAACAGAATTTTATTCTTAGGATATTTTATTGCATTAAGAGGGCAGAATGGGGTGACTGATTTCAAAATATTGAATTTATGGGGGGGAAAGCTTGTTTGCATAGAGTGGTGGACATTATGCTACACAGACAAGGCCATAAAATTCAAAACGGGTGCAATAGTGGCAAAACTCAAGGGGATAGCACCCATAGGCAAGCACAACTTGTCGTGGGAGCTAGTGGATCCCAGTCTTCAAACCAGAGAGGCAGCTGGGTAATATTAGACCTTATCTACAGAACGAAAATCGAGCCTACTCTGCTGTGGGAAGAGCCATGGTTCAGCAGTAGAGCACAGACTTTGCATGCAAAAGGTCTCAGAGCACCACTGAGAGAGAGAGAGAGAGAGAGACTATTGTCTGATATCCTGGACAGTCACTGCAAATGAGTGTCGGCTAGCCTTCTATAGCCTTGGGTCCCCAGATGTTGTTGGACTGCAACTCCCATCATCCCCACCCAACTTAACCAATGGGCAGGGATAATAGGAATTGCAGTTCAACATCCAAGAGGAAGAATACTGATGTAGACAGTTCTGAGGTGGGCGGACCAACAGACTATCCAATAAGGCAGTTTTTCTGATTCTGGAAAACCTACACTACTTGTTGGTATTTCTTGTCCCCAGTATGTAGAAATAATTTTGTCTAGGCAGGCATTCTTTGCACCCCATCTTAAACACTGATTGAGGAGGAGATATCTCAGCAAATCAATGATTACATCTGAAAGCAGTCTATGATATTTTATGTCTGCAATTTAATTATATATTAGTTAAGCTTCAGTATTTTACACAGCGACTTTTATTCCCACAAATCCTTTATTTATACTACAAATTTTTTGAATGGCATTTTAATGACAATGCTGAGCTGCGCATAAGCTCTCATTCCTCTACTAAAAGTATTTATTATGCAGAAAAGCTTATCATTGCAGGGTGGGGGAGACAGAGCTGGGGCAAAGATGACATGCTCCTGGGTAGGCAAAGGAATTCCTCAGTTTTGGCATCTCTCAAATATAACCATTGTACAATACTAAATCAATTGATTTTACTTCTAGAAATACCACAGAATAAACAAAGACTATATGAAAATAATAGTATTATGCCATTACAGATCACGACAGGCCATTCCTGTACCATACAAAAGTGCCCCACTGCTTAGCATTAGATGCTGCATTTGCACCCCCCTCCTCCTGACCAGAGCAGAGTAGTCAAGCCAGCACAAGGTATAACAGAGTGGTTGGACACCAGAAAAGGAGTTTGACAAGGCTGTCACATCTGCTCAATATTTATACAGAAATAATAATGTGTATTGCTGTTGATGGTTTCCATAGTGGTATTAGCATTGGCAGAAGGAGATGTAATCTCAAGGATGCTGATGACATCCCTATTGCTGAGTCTGTGGTTTCTTGTATCTGAAAGCAAGAGGCTGAAAAGTAGGTGCTAAGAATGACAGTCGAGAAGGAGCATATTTCAACAGCATTATTAGATGGAAATGAATATGGTAACCATGTAAGAGAATTTGACTGCCAAGATTCTGTGGTGAACAGAAATGGCAACCCTCTTTCTGACATTTAAGCCAATGGTTATTAGTATCTTCCATGTTTCATTTTCAGTAACAGGGTTGCCAACAACCAATATTGAAGGATCCTAATGTGCCATGTATTTCTGCAAGGCAGGTAGATATTCATTAGGTGTAGGATATTTTGTCATTACAGTATTGTGAAAGCCACATTTTCCTTTTCTTGGGCGGGGGGGGATTTCTGTCAATGGCAACTTTAACTTAGGGTCAGTCAACTTTCTTGGAAGGAAAGCAGATGCAAGGTGCACTTTGATTTCATTATGATGAAAGGCTTGCTATTGCCTTGAAAAACAACATGTAAATGTTTTTCTTCAGAAATGTGCCTTTGATCTTCCAAAAGAGAAAAACAAGAACTACAACTAGGGATTGTCAGTTAATAACTGAGGTGCGCTACCTTTAAACAATCATTCTTTATTCCTTAATTTCCAAAAGATGGTATGTACCTGCATATCTGCGCCAGTATGATAAAGTTAAAATATATTTACCCTATTGTTATTTATTTATTTAGGACTTACATATCATGTCTTATATATGCCGTTGCAGGCAGGCTTACATTTTCAAAACACACCACAGAATAGGGAAGCAAAATGGTTAAAGGTCTATCAAAGTAAACTGAGGAGTAGCAGTAGAAAACTAGAATTGTTCATAATTATATGAAGCTTGTTCTACTGGTTATTGACAGAGAGAGTGTGCTAGTCTGCACTATTACATATCAATGTAAATAAAAACCAGGCTTACATCTTCTTAAGTAAAATTCAAGTCTAGTCATAAGGCCAGAGTTTCATACCACTTCTGTTAATAACCTAGGTGGGTCTTGCATTAGCTTTATAGGTGGTGAAATTCACCTGATACCTGCAAGTTCTTTACTATAATTCAAGAACTGCTTATATTAGCATGTAGTTCAATCATGAATGCCTCAATGTACAGATTTCAACTCAAAGAGATGAAGATCAACATAGAGAGATGCAGCTACTGTCAAAATGAGTTAAGCCCAGAGTGATGATGATGACAATATCTTAGCCTGTAAGAACATGACAAGTGATTGAAGGAAATATCAGCTGATTCTAGAAACTTGAAGATTTCACTCCTCCTCTATGTCTATATTTCCTGGCAGATAGAGAGCGATGTTGGTATTCACCAGGGAAATTACTATCTACTTTGTTGCTGAAATTTTGACATTGTGTTTGAAAATGAGCTACAGCAAAGAGTTCACTAGAACAGGGTCAACAACCTAAGTGTGTACAATTATAGGACAGTAGAAGTGAACTAAGGTTTCAGTTTAGACAAAGATATTAAAGAATTAAATACTGGAAAATAGATTAAAGGCTAGCCAATTTTTTTGGCAGTTGACCATATATGCCTGTCATTTACTTTTATGTTTTACAGTTTACAATGATCTGATAAAAATCCAAAAGGTAGGCAGAACCTTACTTGATTGTTTACTCAACTTACACTAAAGACAAAGTACAAAAATGTTTTGGGTTATTATAGTTACTATTAAGGGGGGCTTCTTTTCTTTATCCTCTAATGGGTTGGGGTTTTCTTTCTATCTTTGGTTTTTTTGCATTTCAGAACTGTACAATAATCTTCAACATAAAATTCAAATTATGTAACCACCCTGAGTTAAACATGGATTCTTGGAAGTAAATTTCACTTTTTTCAATGGACTAAGTACTTAGGAATGCAACATAAGGAAGATATTCAAATCTTCTTGATTTTATAGCAACACTTATTTAATAGCTAAAATACACTGTAATATTATTAATATGCCAGGTGGCAGAATGGGATCAGTTTATTCCTTAAAGTATTATTTTATTTTGACTAATCTTGTATAAATTACAGCCCAACCCTATAATTCTGTGATGGAAAAATATTTTAGATTCGGGTACCTGTGTGGGGGTGAAATGTTATAGTGGGATTACTTAAGAGTTTAAGGCTACTCCGGGATGTTGTGAGTCACTAGTACTATGACACCACTATGAAGACTTAACGTGACACCTAAATGCATGAATAAGGGAGTGAGAGAATGGTGAGACAGTTCATGGAGATGAGTACCTAACAGCCTTATAACACAACTTTATCTGAAAATACTAGTTAGTAACATGTTACAAGCAACAAAACAAGAAAGAATTGCTTCACTTTGTCTTGCTTAGGGTACCACTGTAGCTATGCTGTGATGCTACAAATATGTACTACTATTGGGTTGAGAATATTGGTGGGAATGCCTTCCCCTTCCTTCCTTTATAGCATTTTTTTTACTACTTTTCAGCTGAAAAAGGTTCTCAGAATGGCTTACAAAGATCAATACAGACTTACAATCAAAAGATTTGAACCTGCCTATACAGTCATACCTTGGAAGTTGAACGGAATCCGTTCTGGAAGTCCGTTCGACTACCAAAACGTTCGGAAACCAAAGCATGGCTTCTGATTGGCTGCAGGAAGCTCCTGCAGCCAATCGGAAGCCACGCCAGACACTCAGCTTCTGAAAATAGTTTGAAAACCAGAACACTCACTTCCGGGTTTTGATCGTCCGGGAGCTGATTTATTCAAGATCCAAGGTGTTTGAGATCCAAGGTACGGCTGTATTCCAGAATATCTGGAAAAGATCTGTTTCAAGTGCCACTTTCTCAGGATGTTTTATGAGTGAGTGCCAAAGGCAGAGCTTGCTCTCTGTTGTAGCAACACAACTGTGGAACATACTGTTCTGTTCCATTTGGAATGGCTTTATCTGTTTTTATGATTGCATATTCTATTGTTATAACCCACCGTGGGACCTTATGGTGAAGGGCAGGTAACAAGTTTTATGAAATAAATAAATAAAAATGCCTCCTAATAAAGCTCACTAGACTACAGCTGTTGTGATTTCAGTGGTGCAGAGAAACCTATTTATTTCAGGGGGTGGGGAATGCATAGTTTGTTTACATTTTCTCTGTTATTTTAATATATGTTTAATAAAAATATTTTTATTCCTCTAGTCATTTTTTATTGTTTCCACATCTACTTAGGCTGAAATCCTATATCAACTCACTTGGGAGTAAGCCCCACTGAAGACAATGGGGCTTACTTTTGAGAAGAAACGTAGAGGATTGCACTGCCAATTTTTATAGAATGAATACTTTAACATTTTTTTATATATATAAGCATTCTAAAGGGCTAAATAATTTTCTTGCATAAATTTGTGAAACAATGAAATTTTGATTTTCCACATCACATTAATTCCGCTTCAATTCATTTCACAGAAAATTTATGCCAGTGTAGATGGAACTAGAATAAAGTTCATTTTCCCAAAAGTTATACATTTACATTGCCCAAGTTTGTTGTTTTGTAACTGACTCAGTTGTGAAATTTACGGACAGCCATTTAAATCTGGACTAGGCTGGTAATGGCTGAAAGTTGTAGCTAGCTGACAGCTGTTCAGGGACCTGTGTGCAATGAGTTGGCAATTTCAGTTGAGTCACTATCAGACAAAGTAATGGTAGAAACTGGCATCCTTTATGGCATTTTCAGCAGAAGGGCCAAAGCAGCAATGGGCATGATGACAAATGACCACCTTGCCTCTTGGCCTATAATCAAGGCTAGAACCAAGCATTTAATCTGGGCCACACTGTTCATCCAGAGCTTTCCCTGTGACTGCTGGTATAAAAGAAAGCATGAGATCTCTAGCTTAAAGAGAGCTTACAATGTTCAATACTCCAACTTCTGAGCCTCATATGGCCCTGATTTTGTACCCCCCACTCACTTTGTCCCCTGCTCAATTACTCTCCCTTTCCCTAGACTCGCTGATATCTTGCACCAATGCTTTCAGTAGAATTGGTCTTGGAGATTATTGTTTGTTTGTTTGTTTGTTTGTTTGTTTGTTTGTTTGTTTATAGACATTTATGGAACACCCATGGTATTTCTTCATTTGTGCTACACCACCAACATCAAGACCTGCTGTTTAGGATATTTGGAAATACATTTCTGACAGTTGTGGATTGCTGCGTCAATCCACTAGTGGCTGTATGTGTATGACAGAAGGTTTCTACATGCATGTCCCTAATGGATGGGGAATCGAATGTGCAAATAGATCACATGTGAGTGGTTCCCCTTCCTGAGTGTACCGGGTAGTGCATTCAAAGCCCCTTGTGGAAAAGCTCAAAAAAATGAACATCCTGCAGATCAGCAGTACTGGAGGTGGTACAAGAGGTTTGGATTCACTCATTCCCCCTGCCAAACAGCTGATCAGCAGGATTTTAGCTTTTTAAAAGTGAGCTGTGCACACTGTGTTGGATTGGAGCCTGGATTATTAAATTGTCAAGAGTGTCAATTTGGCTTCTTCATACACCTTGACTTCCTAAACTCACCAATCCCAACTCATTTATCTCTTTTATGGAAAAATAACTTAAAACTATTTGTTTCTAGTTAAGATGCCAAAACATTATACAGATTTAGTCTAGAAGGAAGCATGTGTTTCAACACACACGCAAACAAGCACATTTGTGCTTTGAGTTTAACAGCTCATTTTCAGTTTTTTATTTTTTTTTCATTTTATTTTTTTCATTTTTTTTATTTTTTAATATTTTATTTAGGATTTTCTTGTTTTACAAAAGTGTAATGCCTCGTATTTTTTTTTCCCATGTAACATTTTTACAAATCCGTTTCATTTGTTGAGGCATTAGGGGGAGAAGAGAAAAAAAAGGAAAAAGAAAGGGGGGTGGAGAGAGGGAAGATGGATGGGGGTGGGGTCGGGTGGCGGTGTTTCTATTATGTTTAATGTATGTAGAGTTTGGTGTCAGCGTTGCTTGTGTTGTTCACTTGTGTTCCTTTGGTGGTGAGAGAGGTTGGGGTTGGCCTAGGGTGTGATTGTTTGCTTGTGATTGGCTGTGGTGATCTTTGTTTTCGTGTGTGAGTGAGGTGGGTGGGTGTTTTGGATCAGGTTAGCCATATTGATTTGTATGCTGTTGGTGGATTATTGTCATTGTCCTGTTGGGTTGTGTATGTGATAAAGGGGAGCCATATCGGAGTGAAGGTGTCTTCTTCTGTTTGTCCCCGTGTCAGTTTCAGTTTATTAGTCAATTTTTCCAGTAGGGCTGTTTCCCATACTATTTGGTACCATTGGTCCATGCTTACTCCTGACAGGTCTCTCCAGTGTCTGGTTATGGTGTTTCTGGCTGCTGAAAGTAGGTGGGTTATGAGTTCTTTGTGGTGTAAATGGGCGTTGTTGTCTTGGAAGATGTTTAGTAGGGCCAATTCTGGGGTGATATCTAATACTTGTTTAGTTATTTTACATATTTCTCGTATGGCTGTTGCCCAGAATAGTTGGATTTTGGGACATTCCCACCACATGTGGAGGTATGTGCCTGTGGAGGTGCACCCTCTCCAGCATTTTGGTGAGGTTCCTGGGCGTATTAGCGCTAGTTTCCTTGGTGTTAGGTACCACCTGTAGGTGAGTTTCAGTGTGAGTTCTTTTCTTTTCGTTGATATGGATTTAAAGGGAGGTTTAGACCACATTCTGGCCCATTGCGTGGGGTTATTTTCAGTTTTTTAAAAAGTTTATCTTGCTGTAAACTTCTTTTATTTAATTAATTCCCTCACTTCACATTTTTTTGATCCTCAGTACAACAACACAGAAAACATAACTGTAGATAATACAGTCAGAACTCATTTTACATCAATAATGCGGAAAACACACACTTAGCCAAAAAAAACTGCAAGAAAATAAATTCTTCTCCCACAGGAGCATTGCAGAAATAGAGTACTTGACTGGTGTCTCAAAGAGCACCACTTAAACTTCCTCATAGGAATGAATAGAAGACAAAGAACAAAAATATCAGTGATAAATTGTAATGAACAATAACGGGCAAGGAACAAGTACTACCGAAACAGATATCACAGCACTGTAGAACTGGAGCCAGAAATCTTGAATGAGCCTTCCCACAGTACTTTGCCAGTCCCACAGTGCACGTGTGTGTGTGTGTGTGTGTGTGTGTGTGTGCGCGCGCGCGCACACACACACACACATGCGCGCACACAGTACTTGTGGCACATACCTTGGAAAACAGATATGTTTTAATTCTATGATCTGTTCAAAATGTTTTATCTTCGCTTCTTACCGTTCAAAAAGAAAATGGCCTTTGCACCACCCAATTATATATGTTGACAAGATGGAAACTATAACCAATGAAAGGGAGAAATTAAATAATTTCCTATTTACCAAATAGAATATACATTGTCTTGATAAAGACACATATAAGGTAAATCACTTTGAGGTGCCTCACTGGAAACACTTTATAAATGTAATAACAACAAAAACAATACGGTGTCAATTTTATAACTGCCCATGACAGTAAACATACTGATTTCCCTTTTGCCAAACCAGTGTGGCTTAGTTGATCGAGTGTTGTACTTGACTTGGAACTCCTGCTTTCAGATCTGTGTTTAATTATGACCTCCCTGGATGGTATTGAGCTCTTAACCACTCTCAGTTCCTTAACACTTGGAATATCTGTTAATCTGTTTGACAAGGCTGGAGTGAGAATGCAAAGCACTTTTCTTCACCTGTCCTTGGGTTGGGGCAGCCCAATGTTTCATATCAAGTGGGCCACTAGAGTACTTCAACACAGAGTCCACGGGCTGCACAATGCCTTGTCACACATGCAAAGGGTGGGGAGCAAGGGCAAAATTTGACACACACACACACACACACACACACACACACACACACACACAAGCCCTCATCCCAGAGCCCTCCCACCTCTTTCACAAAGCAGGGAAAGCACTAGCTAGGTTTTGGGAAGGAGGCAGGAAGACTCTAGGTCCCTGTCAGAGCCTTCACATCTCCTTCCCAAAGCCCAATTCCTCACTTACCCAGTCTTGGTAGGCAGCACGAGAGCTGGGGGCATCAAATGTTGCTGAGGGCCACCCAAAAAAAAGCCTTAGGGACCACGTGCAGCCCTTGAACCATGTGTTTGACCACCCTGCCTTGGGTGTAATTGGCATCACAGTGGAGCTGTGACAAAACTCCCACAGATATTAATTACCCTTTGGTATTTTTATATTAGTACCTCAGTGGCTGGTGTGTCTCTCTCTTCTTGTCTTTGCTGTTCGTTCCCCCATTCCTTCCTACAGCACTTTGCCTTCTCCTCTGGTTTAATCTTCCAATCTCTTCTGTCCCCTTCCTCTCCCTTTGGAGTAGGCCCTTCTTAGTGCACATTAACATGTGTCATGAACATTAATGAACAACTCCAGAAGAAAGGAAAAGAGGAAAGGAAAGGGAAAAAAGCAGTTCAGCACTGCTGTCAGTTTTTAACTAATTCCTGCAGACAGCCCTGAATTCCATGGTGTTGGTTACAGCTGTGAAATCGCGATAAGCTAAGGCCCTGCTGTGTTCTCTACCTTTTCATCAGTTTGTGCATGGCCTGAATGTTGAACAGTCACACCATGTTGAGAAAGACTAAATTCTTGTCGTAGCCTTTGAAAAGAGAACCTATGTGAACAGTTCCTCTTTTTCAGGGAACAAGCTTCCCAACATAGCAGGTCTATAGTAAAACTGATTTTGCTTAATTAGCTATTCTCAAGAAGGAGGAAAGCTTTATTTAACATTTATTTTCTTGTTATTTTCTTGTGTGAGTCATATTTTGTAACTTGCTATTATAGAATGCCCAGGTGACATAGCAATCATCAGCTGGAAACACGCATGCATTCAATATGGGAGAGAATATTTAAAAGAAACTGAAATAGTAATGTATAATTATTCTAAGTAGAATTATCACTTGCTTAAAGTGATCTTAACCAACATCATATGAATTTTAGAGGATTAGATTAAATATGCAGATGAGAAAAACAAGTTTTTTCACCAGCACTCCATACTTCGGCATTAGTGGTAATGATTTTGTCTACCTGTGTTCCACAATAACCAAAACCGCTCCATCGATGCTGAGCTGGACAAGCAATGGCTCGCCTCTCTAAAAGGATATGGGAGAATGTGATGCTAACATCCAATACCAAGATGAAGGTCTACCAGGCTTGCGTGTTGAGCGTGCTGCTTTATGGAAGTGAGTCGTGGGCGACTTACAACTGCCAGGAGCAATGCCTCAATGCCTTCTACACGTGCTGTGTCAAGAAGATTTTGGGCATCACATGGCAGGACAGGGTCTCAGACAAAGAAGTGCTCTCCCAAGCTCACATTCCCAGCATGTTCACACTCGTTTTGATCCACAGCCCCCTTCATGCCTGCCATATCACCCTTACTGTTGTAAATCACTTCAAATTGGTTTTTTACAATTAACTGTTCTATAAATGTTATGCAATGAATAAATGTTAGTAGGCCGTGGAGATTTCTGCAGTGGCGGTGAGGGTGCATCAGATGTTGCAGCTCCTGCTCTGAGTTCAAACTTCTCTCTCAAGCTTCAAAAGTGTGATCTGATACTTTCTATGGCCCTTGAGATGCCCCCCACCCCAGGGACCACAGGACTGCAGTGTTAATCAATTTCTATGCTGCCTTTCAGTGCTAACAACAATAAAAATAAACCAGTACGTAATCAAACACAAACCAGTCTCAGCAGAGACTCTTCTATAGCTCCTTCCATCCTCTCTTGTAGGACCCATCTTTTTGGAATTATCTCCTAAGGGAAGCATAGTTGCTGTCAACCTAGCTATTCTTTTGTGCCAGGTAAGGATTATTTTAAACATCCAGGCATTTAATACATTTTAGTGTCATGAATGGTTTTTAGATTTGCATTCATGCAATGAATGCCACATTTAGCTTGGCACTGAGTGCTACCACACCATCAAGTCTGCCTTGCTCAATTTGAATGAAGTTTATAAATTTAGTAGGTAGAACTACAGGATTGAGAGTGAACTAAGGCAGATGTCTGTGCAGCACCCCTAATATATTAGCCTGTATCAACAGGTTTACAAAAAGCCACAAGCTGAAAGCAACAGAGCAAAGCACACCATGGCAGTAGAACCTTAAGTCAAAGAGATACCATGAATTGCTACTTGTGTGAACACATCATAACATGGAGGGAAGGGGGGCTTAAGTTTTTGATAACTATAAACTTCATTATAGTCAGCAAAAGTGCTTGTCACTGACGTTTAATTGTATTCAGTTTATCTATTAATATTATACACAGATCTGCCAGCCAGTATTCTAAATGCCTACTTTGCCTTCAGTTTTGCCGAATAAGCAATTTAGCTCCCTTCCATTGTGTTCAATGTCGCAGCGTTTGCAGTAGTATTTCAGAGCATTGATTAGTTTGTGCTATGCTAATTTTTAGCACAAAGGGAGAATTGATTTACTTTAAGCTTGGCCTGTCTTAGCACTGAACTGGAAATAAGTCCATCGGAAATATGGAAAATGAGCAGTCACGTTAACAGCTGGATAAATGACTTGACATTTGTGAGCTATAAAGTATTCGATGGATAAAAAAGATTTACCAATTAAAATAAAACATCAACCCTCCCATTATTTAGTAAAGGAAAAACAATACTGATTGTGGATTTCTATATAAACCTGCTACATAACAGCAGGTAGCATCAACTGTATAATTCAGCCACTACTTTGGGGCATGCAACTGTGCTTTTCTTAATGGAATACATGTTTGATACACTAATAGCTCTGTTTTTGGTTGCTAACTATCTGAAGTGACTGGTACCCTGATTCTATGGATAAAAATGGCTGAAAGTGGACACCAAAATGCATTGGCCATCATATCACTGTTATTATCTCTAGCAGCATCTTATTGCAAGAGAATTGGGACAGGTCTGTTATACCCCCCCCCCATTTATGTGTGGGTTACATTTCAGGTCATCATGCACATCAGAGAGGCATTGCACCCTCTTCCAGTGCTGAACATGATGCACATATGCGCAATCGTGAATGCATTGAATGCAAGCAAATTGAGAATTGCCTGTACTTTGCTATGTTTCAACACAAATGCAAATTTCTACTATGTTATAGGAGATATATTTGTTGGTTTTCTAGCAGGAGAGTATATAACATACTACATACATAAGTTTCCCCACTCTTGTTGTCTCTCTTATGTACATCCCATTCCAGTTTCTGTTGTTCAACCCTTCTGGGTTTATAGAATCTGAGCTTGAAAGAAAATCCCAGATGCATGGTCACCTGAAAGGCTGCTGGACACCAAGAAAAATATAAACTATTTGTTCAGGTTTGTGTAAAGCTGGTATCTTAAAATCCCTCGAACAGTACAGCCATGCAGAACATGGACTTAATCTACTGTCTGGCAACAGGGAAGTAGGGACCAGACTTCCTAAGTGTACAAGAAGGGATGGAAAGCTCTGTCCTGTTTGTTGATAATAGTGGGGTTTGTTCTGCTGGTTCTTGTTTTGTTTTGTATTATTTGCTAAGCAACAGACTGAAGGTCTAAGCAAAGTGAAAGCAGGGCATTAATATTGTTAAGCCTATCATTCCTCTGTGCAGCGAGATGTTTCAGAACCATGTACAAATATACAAGTTGTGTATAAATGGAAGCAGCCAACATGTTACCCTCCAAATGTTGAACTACATCTCCCATCAGCGCCAGCTAGCATGGCCAGTGGTGAGGCCTGATGGGAGTTGTAGGTGAACAACATCTGGAAGGCACCATATTAGCTATCACTTGCTTAAGCACTGCAACAGACTTGAAGGAGCTGGTATAATGCTTAGTTCTTGGGCACGGTAATCCAAGGAAAAGCATTCAGTGTGGAGAAAATATGCACTTATAATAAGGGGGCATTTCCTCGGGTCTTCTGGAAAAGTGAAACAGTGTAACATTTTTTGCAAGATATTATGAACAAAACTTGGATGTGTTTACACCTATTTTTTTCGGGGGGGGGGGAGTAGTTTAATTTCCCAGTACTTTATGATAGTCAACTGTGGATGCACAACAGTGAGCGATTTACTCCCCACTGTATCTTGAGAAGTACAGACACCGTTATTTGCCTCAGTTCCTCAGACTCTTTTCCTGGGAAAATTATTTTAGGCATAGGTATCTCTCCTACATCACCCACAGTGAAGACTGATGCAAATAATTCATTTAGCTTCTCTGGATTCTCCTTGTCCTTCTTTAGCACACTTGTTACTCTTTTGCCATTTGAAGGTCCAACCACCTCCCTGTCTAGCATCCTGCTACTATTGGTATTTAAACAACTTTTTGTTGTTGGTCTTAATGGGCCTCCTCAATTTTATTTTTGTATCTGTTATTATCTACTTGTTTGCATGCTTTTTGTGATCTTCTTTGTTCTCATTTGAAAAAGACTTCGGTATTTTAAAGGAAGCCTTCTTGCCTCTAATAGCTTAACTGTGCTTAACCATGCTGATACTTCTTGATCCTGATCTGCCTTATGTGAGTTTGTGTGTATTTAACAGAAGTCTTCCACAATCTTCTGCAAAACCTTCACATTGTTGTTGTTATTTTTAAAGACTGATGCATATTGCAATTATATTTCAGACTTGTCTTCAGAATGCAACAATCTGTGGAAATGGACATTCTCATATGGCATGGGTTGAAAGAAACAAAATGGCTAAATAGTGCTCACTTGAAGAGCAAACAGCAGCAGGAGGTGTGACAACAGACAACACCCACTGAAATGTAACCACATTTGTGACAAACCACCCACCCAAACCTGGGATTTTGGTACTAACAAGTCTGCACATCAACAGTGTTGATGTCTAACTAATTATTTTTATTGGATTAAATGTAACAAAAGCACAGGTTGGTATTCTGATGTGGAAACACTGCATAAAACTTGCATAAAGTTCTGAGATTCTATGATAAACTTTTATCTGAAACCACACTAAAAACATGTATTTAGTATTTCTCTCTGTGATAATCATCAACTGTGATCTGCTGATGGGCAACACTCTACACTGGGCTGTACATGTTAGACATTTCATATAATAATAATAATAATAATAATAATAATAATAATAATAATAATATTTATTTATTTATTTATTTATTTATTTATTCCCTGCCCTCCCCAGCCAAGCCCGGGCTCAGAGCGGCTTACAAGCAATAATAAAAACAAGATGAATGATTACAACTTAAAAACAAAAATAAAATACATTAAAATAATGGAACACTAAAATATTAAAATGTAGCCTCATCGCAGGAGGAGAAGGAAAAGAAAAAAGAAAGAGAGGGAGGGAGGGAATCAAATTGGCTCCAAGCCAAAGGCCAGGTGGAACAACTCTGTCTTACAGGCCCTGCGGAAAGAAATCAGATCCTGCAGGGCCCTGGTCTCATGAGGCAGAGCGTTCCACCAGGCCGGAGCCAGAGTTGAAAAGGCCCTGGCTCTGGTTGAAGCCAATCTAACTTCCTTAGGGCCTGGGACCACTAGGGTGTTGTTATTTATGGACCTTGAGGCTCTCCGTGGGGCATACCAGGAGAGGCGGCCCCGTAGGTACGAGGGTCCTAGGCCGTGAAGGGCTTTTAAAGGTCAAAAGCAGCACCTTAAATCTGACCCTGTACTCCACCGGGAGCCAGTGCAGCTTGAAAAGCACTGGGTGAATATGCTCCCATGGCAGAGACCCCATGAGGAGCTTCGCTGCAGCATTCTGTACCCACTGGAGTTTCTGGGACAGCTTCAAGGGCAGCCCCGCGTAGAGCGAATTACAGTAGTCAACCCTGGAGATGACCGTTGCATGGATCACTGTGGCCAGGTCGGGGCGGGAAAGGTAAGGGACCAACTGCTTGATGCGGCGAAGGTGGAAAAATGTCGCCTTGGCTGTTGCTGTAGCTTGCGCCTCCATGGAAAGGGAGGCGTCAAGGATTACACCCAAACTCTTAACGGAAGGCAATGGCACTAATTGGGCCCCTGCAAGAGAAGGGAGTTGGTCCCTCATCCCCATGCCATCCCGACCTAGCCATAGGACCTCTGTCTTCGAAGGATTTAGTTTCAATCGGCTCCCATGAAACCATCCAGCCACAGCTTCCAAGCATCTGGTCAGTGTGTTCGGGGCCGAGTCGGTGTGGCCATCTATCAGCAGATAGAGCTGAGTGTCATCAGCATATTGGTGACAGCCCAGCCCAAAGCTCCGGATAATCTGGGCAAGGGGGCGCATAAAGATGTTAAAAAGCATCGGGGAGAGAATTGCGCCCTGCGGCACTCCACACACCAAGGAGTGGCGCGACGACATTTCCCTCCCTAGTGCCACCCTCTGTCCCCGACCAGAGATAAAAGAGCACAACCAGTTACGGGCTATGCCCTGTATCCCTATGTCTGCGAGGCGGTGGTCCAGAAGATCATGATCGACCATGTCAAAGGCTGCTGACAAATCTAAAAGGATCAGCAGTCCTGACCCGCCTCGATCCAGTTGTCTACGGAGATCATCTGTTAGGGCAACCAGAGCCGTCTCCGTCCCAAAACCAGGACGGAAACCGGACTGAAATGGATCTAATGCAGATGTTTCCTCCAGAAACCTACCAAGCTGTTCAGCAACCGCTCTCTCAATTACCTTACCCAGGTATGGAAGATTTGAAACTGGGCGGTAATTGGATAGGTCTAAGGGATCTAATGAAGTTTTCTTTAAGAGTGGACACACCACTGCTTCCTTCAGTTCCCCTGGGAATGTCCCCGTGTCAATATGATATTGGGCTGAGCCCAGGCATTAAAAGAGGGGCTCGGGTATGTGTAACAACTCTGGCTCTAATTAAGCCATTGGTACCATACCTGCTCCTGCCAACCTAGCAGTTTGAAAGCACGTCAAAGTGCAAGTAGATAAATAGGTACTGTTACGAAAAAGGAGCAATGCAGAAGCAAGCACCAGGTGGCTGGAATGGTAAACAGGATGTGGGTGTTGTTGGATTGTACCGTGGGAACCAGGAACAGTTTGTAAAGTGCTCTGAGAGCCGGATGTTACCTCAGAGCAGCACATGACCCTGTACTGGAAGTACATGGGTGGAGTTTATTCTCTCTCTGCAGCTGGGAAGCAGAGTGTGCAGACATGTTTCTCTGTACTGCTGAAAGACAGAAATAAAGACATGTAAATATATTTCTGTCTGTCTCTTTCCCCCTCCCTGGGGGAGGAGTGGTGTGTTCTTTTCACGTTGAAAAGGATCGCCGAAGAGACCTCCCTTGATCTTGCCGGCAGACACTGGCAGGGGAGGTCACAAGGATTCAAGCCGGGCACCTGGAGGGTGGCCAAATTCCTAAGAGCTGGAGGCTCTGCTGGTTTGAATCACGACAACTGGTAGCAGACCGATGGATATCTGATCTATGAGAATCTGCATGAGAGGTGAGAGGTCGATGAATCGTTGCCATCCTCTGCACCTAAGGAGATAAAAAAAGCGTCTGCCTGCAGCCAAAAGCTCAACAGACAAGCTGGACACCGAGAGGAGTGTGTTTCAAGGCA
This sequence comes from Podarcis raffonei, assembly GCF_027172205.1. NCBI lineage: Eukaryota > Metazoa > Chordata > Lepidosauria > Squamata > Lacertidae > Podarcis > Podarcis raffonei. The sequence goes on from NC_070612.1 coordinate 28,524,434, forward strand.
ACGGAGCCCCCAAAAAAGGTATGCTGCATTTTGGGCTAGAGAGAAAAGTGAACGCAGAAAGGCTTATTTTCTGGTTCACAAGAGCTGTGTTTGAAAAACAAGCTCTGAAGGCAAGCTTGCATACCAGGAATTCCTGTGGTTAGATAAGGAGTTCCGTCCTGAGCAGGTTGCTAGGCAACGTCTGCCAGTTACTGAGTGGCCTAAAAAGAGCCTGGGAAATCGAAAGTGTATCTGCGCAGCTGTGCAAGGGTTTTGAAAACAAAACAGCCCAAGGGTTTGCCTGCCAGTAAAGCAGTAAACAAGCCGAGAGACTTTTGGAGTTTACTGGCTTGAGAAAGTGAAAGCTGGCTTGAGATTGAGTGTAAAGCTGACCCTTGGATTCAGCATGGATGCCAAGAAGGGGGGAGTGCCCCTGAGTGCCGTGGTTCTAGATGAACACAGCGGGCATGCTGCACTGGAAGTAAAGGACAGGGGGAGGGAGGAACGGAGTTCTAATTCCCCCACTGATGAAGCTACTGGAAAGGATGCTGTAGCCTTGAATGTTGTCCAGTGTTACAGTTGCGGACAGGCTGGGCATCTTCAGCGGAACTGCAAGAAGCCACGTCAGCCAAAAGGAGCGAAGGGCCGCTCAGCAAAGCCTGAGGCGTCAGGCAAAGGTCACACCAAGACTTCGGTGAGACCTGGAAAGGCATTGATGGCGACAGGAACCACGCCAGACGTTGGGAACTCGTTTGTTATTGACACGGGCGCGACAGTTCATATGTCTCCACACAAAGGACTCTTTTCATCGTTTAAGAAGCAAAGCTTCGCTGTGAAACAGGCCAACGGTAAGGAGCTGGAAGCGGCCGGCGTGGGGACTGTCTATCTTAAGAGTCTGGACTTGACAATAAACAATGTTTACTTGGTTCCTGAATTGAAGTTCAATCTGCTGAGTGTTTCGCAGATTGCAAAGAAAGGACTGAAACTGTCCTACGATGCTGAGAGCTGCAAGATCTACAAAGATGGAGAGTTATTTCTTTCAGCCAGGGAGAAGGATGGACTTTATTTGTTGACTTTTGCACACAGTGATTACATGGAATGTAATTCATCTGTGTCTAACCTAGTTTCTCTTGCAGGTGTGAGCAAGAAGAAGACCGGGGTCAACAGGGCATTTCAGCGGGTGTATGCTGATGTGATTGGTCCTCTAGAACCATCTAGAGGCAATGCAAGATATTATCTTGTGTGTGTGGATCATTTCTCTAACTATGTCTGGGTTTATGTGTTGAGAAAGCCACAGGAAGCCTTGGAGAGGTTTCAGGAGTTTTGTGACAAAGTTAAGGGTATGCATGATGCTAACATTGATTGTCTATTCACAGATGAGAAGCAGATTTTTCTTTTACAGGATTTCCAAAGGTTCCTGCAGAAGAAGGGGATCAGACACAAGATTGCTGTTTCAGCGGAAGCGTGGAACAGGGGTGTCTGTGAACGGGTGAACAGAGAATTGCAAAAGGGGATGGAAGCGCAATTGCTAAGTTCACATCTGCCACATGAGTACTGGGCCGAGTCTCTAATGTCGTTCTGTTATACGAAAGTGAGAAAGGTTTCAAAAGACTTGGGAAGTTCTCCTTTTGAGAAACTGTTCCAAAGAAAACCTTCTGTTGCCCATTTCAAGGTTTTTGGGTCTCATGTGAGAACAGAAGCTCCAGGTGGAGTAAAGAATGCCAGAGGCATTTTTGTGGGGTACCACTCCGGTGGGAAGGTAAACGGCCTTTCTGTGCGCTGCTCTGGTTCGCCAGAAGCGGCTTAGTCATGCTGGCCACATGACCCGGAAGCTGTACGCTGGCTCCCTCGGCCAATAAAGCGAGATGAGCGCCGCAACCCCAGAGTCGGCCACGACTGGACCTAATGGTCAGGGGTCCCTTTACCTTTTTTTACCAAACCATATTTTCTTAATTACAGACAGGCAACATAAGGCTTGCAGGCTGCATCCAGTTTTTCCCAACTGAGACAGCTGCATAAGTTTAGAAATCAAAGCTGAATGAAAAGCAAAAGGTACTTACAGCATATGTAATTTGTAGTGCCCGAAGGGACCCTCAGGCGTTATCTAGTCCAACCCCCTGCAATACAGGAATCACAGGTGAAGAATCCCTAGAAGGTAGACGAAGGAGGTCAACCACCTTCCAAGGGAACCCATTTCACTGTTGAACAAGTTGCCCTGTCATTTTACCAGGAATAGCTTTAACAGGCTGGATGCAGCCATTAGGCAAATCAGTCTCCCTTGCTCTAAGGTTGCCCCAAAATCAACAAACGTTGTTTAGGATGTGAAGCTAGCCATACAATTATACTGCTTGTGGGAATCCACTTTACTGCAACAGTCCTGTAAAATCCACATTTCCAGGTACACAAGATACATCATGCAAAACGTCATTTAATAATCTAAGGTGTTTTGTGCAATCTGTCATCCTATTGCACAGATGTTTTTTAGCAAAGTGGCTGTGATAAAAAGAAAACCCACACAGAGAGAATAAAAGTATCCTTTTCGCCCGGATGCCAACAGTGGACAAAAACAGTCATATGAATTTGCCTCTAATCTGTAATTTTAACACACAACCTTTTATTTGGTACTGATTAAGTTGATCTCTACTCTTCTTTTCTCCAAAATCCTCTTCTCTAATTGTATTTGTTGCTTGAGTAACAAATGTTCACCAGAACATTCAATGCTAAATTCTCAGTGCTGTGGTTTTTGAAGAGTGGAGAAAGGAAACTACATGGAGTTTTGTATACCAATGGGAGATATTGCATGTAAACCTGAGGAAATTATGCTGGCATTGTTTAAGGAGCTCAGATAGCTACATTTAGAATAGTGCACAGTTTCAGTCACCTTATTACAAAAGGATGTTCCAGGAATGGAGAATGTACAGCAGGCGGTAACAAGATGCACACAGGGATTTGAGGCTCTTAGTTATTCAGCAAGTTATCCTTCAGCAAACGAGAGATTAAGAGGGAACCTCATTAAAGTATAGAAAATTCCAAGGGGAATAGTGAGGATAATTGTTTCAAGGCAATTTGAGATAGTGTCAAATACAAGAACAAGGGGGCACCAACTTTTGATAAAGAAAGAACTTCAAGCAGACAGTTTTTACATAGAGAGTAAATTATGTACTGCAATGAATAAATGATCAAAAGCTTCTAAAATAAATAGCTACAGACCTTTTAGAAATCAGCCAATATGAGTTCTGTATTTCAAAATATATGCTTCTAAGATCCAAGTTTTTATTATGTTTGTTTCATCCTTTACAGCTACCTAACCAGCCACCTTGCATATTTATATAGATATCCCCATTCTGATCTCAAAAATAAAGACTATCAGTGCAATGGGAAAGGTATTTTTTAAAAGTGGCAAAAATGAAGATCAAGAGGTTGGAGCACCTTCCATGTGAGAAAAGCCTATAGTGTTTTGTGCCTTTTAATTTTAGATGGAGATGGTTAACAGTACAATCCTATGCATGCCTACACAGAAGTAGATGCAAGTGAACTCAGTGGGGTCCCAGGCAAGTACAGTTTGCTGCTGTAATCTTTATCCTACACCAGGGGTCAGCAAACTTTTTCAGTAGGGGGCGGGTCCACTGTCCCTCAGACCTTGTGAGGGGCTGGATTATATTTTGAAGAAAAAAATGAACGAATTCCTATGCCCCACAAATAACCCAGAGATGCATTTTAAATAAAAGCACACATTCTACTCATGTAAAAAACATGCTGATTCCCAGACTGTCCGTGAGCCGGATTTAGAAGGTGACTGGACTGGGTCAGGCCCCAGGGCCTTAGTTTGCCTACCCATGTCCTACAGCCTACATTTTACAGGTGAAATTCAAAAAATTAGAGTATCGTGGAAAAGTTCATTTATTTCAGTAATTCAACTTAAAAGGTGAAACTAATATATGGGATAGACTCATGACATGCAAAGTGTCAAACCTTTATTTGTTATAATTGTGATGATTAGGGCATACAGCTCATGAAAACCCCAAATTAACAATCTCAGAAAATTAGAATATTAAATGAAATCAGCAAAACAAGGATTGCAAATAGAGCACTATTGGACCTCTGAGAGGTAGAAGCATGCATATGTACTCAGTACTTGGTTTGGGCCCCTTTTGCATCAATTACTGCCTCAATGCGGCGTGGCATGGATGCTATCAACCTATAGCACTGCTGAGGTGTTATGGAAGACCAGGATACTTCAATAGCAGCCTTCAGCTCTTCTGCATTGCTCGGTCTCATGTCTCTCATCTTTCTCTTGGCAATGCCCCATAGATTCTCTATGGGGTTCAGGTCAGGCAAGTTGCTGGCCAATCAAGCACAGTAATCCCATGGGCATTGAACCAGGTTTTGGTACTTTTGGCAGTGTGGGCAGGTGCCAAGTCCTGCTGGAAAATGAAATCAGCATCCCCATAAAGCTTTTCTGCGGAAGGAAGCATGAAGTGCTCCAAAATCTTCTGGTAGACGGCTGCGTTGACCCTGGACTTAATGAAGCACAGTGGACCACACCAGCTGATGACATGGCTCCCCAAATCAACACAGACTGTGGAAACTTTACACTGGACTTCAAGCATCTGGCATTCTGTGCCTCCCCAATCTTCCTCCAGACTCTGGATCCTTGGTTTCCAAATGAGATGCAAAAATTGCTCTCATCAAAAAAGAGGACTTGGGATCACTGAGCAACAGACAAGTTCTTTTTTTCTTTAGCCCAGGTAAGACGCTTCTGAAGTTGTTTCTTGTTCAGGAGCGGCTTGACAAGATGAATATGACATTTGAAGCCCATCTCCAGGATCCGTCTATTTGTGGTGGCTCTTGATGCACTAACTCCAGCCTCAGTCCACTCCTTGTGAAAGTCCCCAACACATTTGAATGGTCTTTTCCTGACAATCCTCTCCAGGCTGCGGTCATCCCTGCTGCTTCTGCACCTTTTTCTTCCACACTTTCCCCTTCTGCATAACTTTCCATTAATGTGCTTCGATACAGCACTTTGGGAACATCCAACTTCTTCTGCAATTACCTTTTGACGCTTTCTCTCCTTATGGAGGGTCTCAGTGATGGCTTTCTGCACAACTGTCAGGTCAGCAGCCTTCCCCATGATTGTGCTTCCTACTGAACCTGACTGAGAGACCATTTAAAGGCTCAGGAACCCAGGTGTTATGGATTGAATAGCTAGTGCACCTTTTCACAATATTCTAATTTTCTGAGATTGTTAATTTGGGGTTTTCATCAGCTGTATGCCATAATCACCACAATTTTAACAAATAAAGGCTTGACATATCTCGCTTTGCATGTCATGAGTCTATCTCACATATTAGTTTCACCTTTTAAGTTGAATTACTGAAATAAATGAACTTTTCCATGATATTCTAATTTTTCGAGTTTCACCTGTATTTGTATACTACTTTTCTCAGGAGGAACTCAAAGCAACCACAAACAAACAAAACAGTACAAAACATTATCTGACAATTCAGTAAATAAGTAATATCCATAAAATATATTAATAAGCAAAAGGATAATAGAACACACACATATTTTAGCCACAAAATATACATTTACACACTCATTCCAGCAGCCAATATACAGTGTAATATTCGAGATGAAAAATCCACCCTAGAGCCAGAAAAAGTCATGAAAAAGTAGTTACCACCAATTAATTTGGTAATTGCACATAATAAAAATGGCCACCATACGCCAAACCCCATTTCATTCCTGCTCCACCCTCTCACTACACTTTGGTACAAAAAAAGGAGATGCTAGTCACATTGCTCTGCTGGTAGTTGTGGCTTCATAGCCCAGCCTGTAGCATTTACCACCATGGCTATGTTTTACCTTCACTGTCAGAGGCAACATGCATCTAATGCCAGTTGCTGGGAATCACAAGTGGGGAGAGTGCTATTGCATTCAGGTCCTACTTCCCCGCTTCCCAATGGCCACTTGTGAGAACAGGCTGCAGGACTAGATGGACCACAGGCCTGATCCAGTAGGCTTTTCCTTAGTTTTTGTGTACCTGGAAGTAAGCCCCATACGACTCAGGGGCTCTTTCTTCTGAGCAGGCTTACAGAGAATTGTTTTAATAAACGAATAAATAATAGAAATCTATAAAATAAAAAACAGTATGGAGAGAGTGCAAAGAGAATCTCTCTCTCTCTCTCTCTCTCTCACACACACACACACACACACACACATATTGTGCTAAATTAAGAGTCATTCAGTAAAGTTAATTAGAAGTAGCTTCAGAACAGAGGAAATATGAAAGGATAAAGCACAAGCATAATTTATTTAGAGCCTGATACAAACCTGTAGCATGGATCCCCTCTCACATTCATGCCAGAAACTCATCCCATACATACATAATACATTCTGTTGGTGCAAATATATATAGAATCATAGAATAATAGAATTGTACAGTTGAAAGGGATCAAAAGAGTCATCTAGTCCAACCACCTGCAATGCAGGAATATTCTGCCCAGCGTGGGGCTCAAACCTTGACTGAGATTAAGAGTCTCATGCTCTTCCAAATGAGCTACCCACAGTGGCCAATCAGATGATTCTGCTCTAGGTTTCTCTGCCATGGGCAGTCTATGATGTGGAACAAAGGTGGGGAGCTGTATAGCATGACATCATGAGGACAAGAAAGGATAATCTGCAAAACATAATGGGCAGGGCACCGCTATTTTTGGTTATGAGCTCATGCTTCACAAGACATATAGTTCCACCATTCCAGTATGGGTTTGCATGTGAACGGTGCATGGCACTTTTTAAATTTAAGGAGGTACATTCTCTGCAAACGTTACACAACTTTTCCATAGTTTGCCAAAAATACTTTTGTCCTAAAACGTTCTTGCCTGTCCTCTGTATGACTTTGCTCCCAAGAAACATTATTACTTAAAATTATTGCTGTTTTTAAAATCACTATAACTATGTTTTGAAATTCCTCTTTTAAAATAATTTATTATAGCCCCTTAAATACATTAGAAAATCCATCCAACTGTTTATGGTAGATATAGGAAAATTCCTGGTTGCAAAGATCCAAGTTTGGGGCAAGTACTCTTTGGTGAGAGAACCCCTGCCTGCAAAGATTTAAAAATCACAAAATATGCAGCAAAGTAGAGAAATATAAGTCGTAAAACCTTTAAAATATGCCTTCCAAGGAAGTTCCAAAATTGCCCCCTTTAAAAGTAACTTACAAAGGTTCCCTCTCACCCCAGCATAATCCACGTTTGGTAAGTTAAAAAACTGCTCAATTACTAACTCTTCAAAAGTCTGGCTCATATGCTTTTCCATACATCAGTCACAAAAGTTGCACAGGTATTAAAAAACTTAGCTTAGTTACAAAGTGGTAAACGTTCCTACAATATTCATATAGGAACTCAAGAACAGCAGGTGAGAACCACGTGATTGAGAAGGCGCAACCAGCTCAAACCTCTTCATGCACTGAGCTTCTCAATTATAGACTCCATACAACAATAGACATGATTACCTATTTCCTCCCAAGCTGAGGGCAAGTGACCCTGCTAAGCCTGGCAGGACAGCTACTTTATGGTATTAACCCATTCATGCATTAATTAGACTTAAGCATGCTGGTGATATGTCTCACAGGACAGGCTTGTTGTGTTTTTGTATATTCTGTTGGAAGCTGGCCAGAGTGGCTGGTGCAACCCAGTCAGATCAACGGGTACAAAAAATAAGTTATTGGTTGTTGTTTCTATTTTAATACTAAAATTACATTTTCTGCATTTCCTAAATTACACATTGGAGCTATTGTACCATGCTCTCAAATACTCAAATACCTTTTCTTTCTTTGTGCTTTTTTAAACATAACATGTAGACTCTTCTTCAGACTAGAAGTTTATCCATCAAAAATTGTTATGTGAGCCTGAGTCTGTGGAAAAACATAAATCAGAAAGTGTAACACTATTCTCTTCTACTTGTAGTGGTGTCAATTATGATACTATGTGAATGCCTTTTGATACCATTAGATTGGAGTTGCATGACACATCTGGCAGCTTTTTTTCCTTATCAATTACGACAGATACACTAGCTATATTGAAATCATTTTCATCTTGTTTTTGTTAATCTACCTTTTAGTTAGTGCACTGCCTGAACCAGATTGCAGAACGTTGTCTGAAGAACTGAAAGACTGATAGGTGTCCTTTAACTTCTTTTAAAGTTCCTTTTGTTTGAATTTCTGGCATGAGATTTATGCTTTAGAGACAGACACTGGAGAATGGGGTGTGTATGTGAACTAGGCAGATATTTTGAGACTGTAAATCCTACAAGTATCATGGTCTTCAATGTCCCTTGGTATCAATGTCCCTGGTTATTACAGTGCTTTGTCTCTCCCTCATGCCTAGTTATATAGTAGAGCTGTTGCTTTCAGGTCCTGCTTCTAGGTTTACTGGAGACATCCATTTGAACACTGCAGGAAGCAGGATGCTGGACTTAGATGGAACCTTGGTAAGATCCAGCACACCATTTTTTTATTTTTATTTTGACAGCTTGCCTAAATTCATGGTGAGTTGTGCATACAGCACAACTGTGAGCATGGCATTATGCTTCAACACTGGAAGGAGAATTTACCTTCCATACAACAATAGATTAACGGTTTGCTGTCCTTGTCCTTATTTGAAGTGGCAATGTATTGACAAAAGTGCAAAGAAGATAAATACAGTAACATCTGGTCAGCTTCGGGAGATTTATATATCATAGTTGCAGTCCAATGTATTTGTATTTCCAATTTAGATAGTCAAAATACATTAACCCATGTCCCTTTCCCTATTTTATCTCTTCCTTTTTAATTTTTGCTTGAATGTTACTTATTTGCATTGTTTAAAAACTTGTAGAAGAAAGCTAAAGCTTTTTTTAAGAAACAGTGAGCATGGCCAGTATCCCACCAAATGGCAAACAACATTTTCCCTTAGACTGCCCCTCTCTACTCACTAAAAGCCAGGCTACATAGACAACATCCATTTGCAAGTCAAGACTATGGAAATAGGAAGTGATGGGATAATGTGCCTAGTTCCAAAACTAAAGCTGCTGGGATGTGAGAGTCAGTGACTAGCCTTGTAAATGTAGGAATCCCAAGTTCAAATCTCTGTGGTGGGCTTATCACTGTCATCAGTCTAGATTGGGCTGCCTCTTGCATCAAGTAGCTACTTAAATCTGAGCTGCTCATGAATTGGTCAATGTTATTGTTTATTAAGCCCAACTTATATTATGCATACAATACATATAAAAGATTCATGCCCATGCAGTACTGGACTTTTGCAGCAGCATAATTTTACAGGTAGTAATACAAGAGTATTTGTATACAGCTGCGTGAATTGCTGAATGAATCTGTTTATGTGCTGGTTACTTTAGGAAACCTGGAGTGCATATGGTTATAATATAATAATGATGCATGTAAGTAAAAGAAAAAATGATGAACCAGTAAAAGAAAAGTGCTTTTTGTTGAGATCAAGGAGGGTGATGGGAATTAGAAGAAAAATATATCTGTGTGGATAAGCTCAAGATTTTCTGAAAGTTCCATCCCTAGTTAGATAGTTTCCCCTGCTGCTGGCATAGCATTCCTATAAAGTAACAGGATTTGACCATAAAAGTGAAATATAAATGGTAACAAAAATTTAGATACTACAGATATGGATGGTGCTATTATTGTTGTTTTCAAGTGATAAAATTATAATAATAGAAAATAATGACTACATGGCACACATGAAGTGCATAAGGTTGTTCATTTTTGCTCACACAGAAAACCTTCCCACAGTAACTTGGCAATTGAGGTTGTTGAATACAGCTTTCAAAAAACTCTTCCAGTTTTATGTGTGGAATTGTTACTTAAGATGTAAATTCTCAGTACTGACAGCCTTTTTATGAACAGCTTGGTTGGAAACAATATTTTAAAATAATCTCTTTTAAATATTAGAATAATCTTCTTTTGAAAATGAGGCATTTCCTTCCTTCCCTCCATCCCTCTTTCATACTTTTCCAGCTCATCAAAACTAAGAGAAGGTTTAATAGATGCAACATATTTTCTGATGATCTTTAAGATGCCAAAACCACTGAATGGATGTCAGATTGCCATCAATGTGACTACTGAACAACCATCACAGTTCTGAGACGGAACTTCTGATTATAAAGTAATGTGAACAGATTTCACTTGTCTATATATTTCCATAGCCATCACTTATACACAGCTTATCAGGAGTAGCATGGGGTGTGTGGAGAGATGGGGTAATGTTCCACTTTAAAAGAAAAACATGGGTGAAAACATATTGTGCGATTTCCCCCCACTTTCTGTAAGTGAGTTTTATTAAGAGTTTGAGCAAGCTCTAGTTTACAATATATTCAGAACCATATGTATGCATTAATTAAAGGAATGTAGAGGAGGAGAAGGAGACCTGAGAAAATAACAAAGCAGCAGTGAATGCGTGCAATGATTTTTCATTCTGTTTCGCTTCAGCTCTGCCCCTGCAACAGAGGATCTAATCAATCTGCCGGCTATTAAGTTTGTTAATTGATAATGCATACTAATTAGGCTGTGCGCAGTTACTTAAGAGACTTTGCTAAGGTGATTGTAGGCACAAGTCCAAATGGAGTTTAAAGTATTCTGTGTGAGGTTAAAACCCATCAACCAGAATAGATGGATTTTATATTATAACAGAAGGCACAACATACTCCTAAACGCTTAATGTATTTCACAGCTATCTATTGTTACATAGCTTATGTCAATCAAACAATTACATATTAGGACAACCACTACAAGCTGGAACTAAATCATGTAAGTAAAGCGTATATATGAGAGATGTGGGGTATGTGGTGGGCGGATTCAAGCAAAGGGGGAATAATTGATTTTCCTCATTTATTTTGGGGAAAATAGTATCTTTTTCTACTGCAGGGCGGAAACAGCCCCTTGTGAGAAAGCCGGCTACTTCTGTTTTATGAATACTTAAACAATGCCACATAAAACTGCCATGCTTTTCTGCCTTTGTTCAACAGGGCAATAAACTAGAAGCTGTAAACTACAGAAACTATACAAACTAATAAACCCAAATTCAAATAGTTTGTATATTAATGCACTTTAATCACATCTGCCAGCTCTTGTACTTTGCGTGGGAGGCACCAATTTTAAGGCTGTTCTCCCTTCCAGCTGGTACTTAAATCTGAGCTCTAGACTTTAATCTTTGATGCATTCTAATCCTCAATTTAGTTTATCTGATATTTTCTGAACGACGCTACCAGCAATTAAGGCAAGATCTGTAAGCTGAGCTTGCTGAATTAAAGCAAAATACTATTGCTTCACTTTCATTAAGCTGCTAGCTTTTATACCATCTGTTTTTGTTTCATTGTGATTTCACATTTGTGTGTTTTATTCATTGTTGTAAATACCTTTAAAATTTGTAAGCTGCTTTGTGCATCCTTGATTTATTTTTAAAGTGGGATATAAACAATTATAATATAATAAATAAGTCCTCTGGCAAGTCGTACTGCAGAAATAACATACACAAATGATGAAACCCACCAAGAAAAAAAGGTAGCTTCTTCAACATGAGACTTATTTGGAACAATCAGGATTCTTTACTACTGAACAATGCGCTCTGCAGCTAAATAGAGCATGCAGATTATGTACAGTTCCAAGAATCTACCAATTTCAGGTTGACTACTACCCTGGCATTAGCAAGGGTGATTTGGATTACTTTTTCCTTTATTGTGGGTTAGAAACAGCACTCTTTTTCTTTTTCCACATGCAACTCTACACAACTTGCAATCACACAATTTCTCTCCTCCTTTACGTGCAACTGTAAGACCTATTTTTCAGCACATACTTTCTCCAACAATTTGAGCCTCACCTTACCACCACCTCCTCTGCCACCTGAATCCCCCTGCCCCATCCACAACACTCATTTGTCAATTTTGTCATGATTGTCAGGTTCATTAAACACAGACACCCATGAATGAGAAAGGAATAACAACTTCATTGCAAAGTATGTGTCCCATCATTATAATTGGGTTGACTGCTTCCAGTTTTAGGCCATCAGGTGAACAGGAAAAAGTGGTTTTCATTTCACCATCTGGTAACTACTTCTTCTCTGAGAGTTTCAGTAGCCAAAAACACAACCGACTTTGAACTAAACACTATCCACAAAATTCCATGCAGGTCCCCCCCCCCCCAAATGCATTTAAATGAACAGATTTAAATATAAATTTTGCACCCTTCTTTAAAGAACTTAAGAAATTGCAGTGTGGCTTAGTCCTGAGTATATTACATTTGTTTCATCTGGTGAAGAGAAGCTGTGCCCAAAATGCATGCATGAAACATACAAAGTAATCTTACATAGAACTCTGCTTAAAATTCTGCTTAAAATAAGGAATACTACAACAGCAGGTACTTCCAGACTACTCACTGGAGCCAATTTAAATAACTTATATTTTTTCTGCTCAAAGCTCAAACTAACCTGGCCAATTTCTGTGGGATATTTCCCGCCTCATATAACCAATACGTTTAACTCTTAATTAATGCATGAAGGGATTAAGACCATAGAGTAAACTGTCCTGCCAGACTTAGTTAGGTCACACACCCTCACCTTTTGATTTCAACTAGCTACGTAATTTAAATTGTACAAGTTAAATGCACATAAGATGTGATCAGACTGCATTAATATCATACCTGTTTCAAAAACAGAACTGAACTGAAGATAGCTTACAAAGCAAATTTAAAACCACTGAAATACAGCAAAAGCAGCATTTAGCTACTAAAAACATAACGAGGAAGAGAAACAGCTGAAGAAAATATTTAACAATAAACATATTCATCTGGCCATAACATACTATCAAAAAGGGGCTGGTTCAGATCTCCTAGGCTAGGGAGTTCCACAGAGTTGGCGTCACAGCTTTAAAAGCCCTCTCACATATTCCCACCAACTATAGGAACTATCACCCAGATTTGGTATTTACATTTTCTTCTTAGTGTTAGTCATAGCCAATGAAGATAAGAAGACTCTTCCTGTAAACCAGAGAAAGCTTCATTATAACAGCCTTGTATTTTGCTCTTATGTAATGCTGGTGCAGCACATTTATGGACTGGTGGCAAGATTGTCTTAGGAAATGAAAATGAAACCAAGGCCTGAACAGCTGGAAGCAGGTATGTTTGACATCTACTGATCAAGTTCTTCCATTTACCGTAGATACTTTTGTGATAGCCTTTGACAAGATGCTGCACAGTAAGTAACATCCTCCTTATGAAATAATTTTAATAGTCACTCGCATCTTACACATTTTGATTGCCACTGAAATCTCTCACACAGTATTGTCATAAGAGTCTGCAAAGCTATGTAAAGAGAAATATCCATGCCTACAGATTACAGACCTTCACCCTTCTACATGGCATCTAAGGAGCATTTCTGAACTACTTGTTTATTCTCAAAATCAGAGAGAAACTTTTGATACTGAGTTGTGCTTTTCTGCTGATATTTAATGGGTTGAGCGCTTAGCACAGGGGTACAAAAACTGCAGCCCTCCATGTTTCTGTACCACAACTCCCAGCAGCCCCAGCCAGCATAGTCAGTGATCAGGGATGATGGGAGGTGTAGTCCAACAACATCTGGAGGGCCGCAGTTGTGCACCCCTGGCTTAGCAGCATTACTCCATATTCTTTATTATCTGTATCAAAGCTCCCAAAGGTCGACTTTATCGCAATCTTAGCCTCGTACCAAAAATTGTGCCTACCAGCTCATTAAACACTGAAGGAATATCTTACAAATTAGTCAACAACACCAACATTATCATTTCCTCACTCTTCATCCAAGGAACTCAAGGAAGCATACTCACCCCCATTTTATCCTCACAGCAATCCTGTGAGGTAGTCTGAGTGATGGTGAATGTTCTAAGGCACCCAATGAGTAAGAATCATGAAAAACATATCATCAAAGATTTTTTCATGAAGTTATCAGTTACGCTTAAAACATCCGGGCAACTTAAAGTGAAGTAGATTTGCCAGAATACCATGTGATATGACCAAGATGGTATGAAACAAAGGATAGGACAAGATTCTTCTCAAACAAGTTCTCATATATTAGCCTGCTACACTTTCTGGACACCTTGTAAAATGGTCTAAGTACTGAAACATTGCCTTTGGTTTTATCACTGGGAGTTTTCAGGTTACGGCTTTTTGTGGAACAGAACATTTTCTGAGTAGCTACTGCTCAATCCATGCAATTTCACCTTTCTATTCAGCAGATAGTAAGTCAATTCATAGAATCATAGAATCTTGGAGTTGGAAGGGACCCAACGGTAACCTAGTCCAACCCCCTGCAATGCAGGAATCTCAGCTAAAACATCCATGGCCTTCCAACATCTGCTTTAAAACCTCCAAGGAAGGAGAGTCCACCACTTCTCAAGGGAGTCTGTTCCACTGCCAAACAGCTCTTACTGTCAGAAAGTTTTTTCCGAATGTTTAGTCAGAATCTCCTTTCTTGTAACTTGAAGCCACTGGTTTGAGTCCTACCCTCTAGAGCAAGAGAAAACAAGTATGTTCCCTCTTCCATGTGACAGTCCTTAAGATACTTGAAGATGGCTATTGTATCTCCTCTGTCTCCTCTTTTCCAGGCTAAACATACCCAGCTCCTTCAAGCGTTCCTCATCAGGCTTAGTTTCCAGACACTTAATCACCTTGGTTGTCCTCCTCTGCACACGTTCCAGCTTGTAACTGCATTTGTGAAAACACTTGAACTTAAACACAAAACCTTTTGGATAGATCAAGCTTTAAATAGTAGACAAATGCCTTCACATCTTTCTGAATTCTAGTATTGTCAAAATCTTTCCATTTGCGTACCTGTAACCTCCACATACTGTTTTGTGGTTATCCTTTGCTGTATCAAGATCTACCAAAAGATTTTTGGTTTTTAATATTTGCTTCAAGCTTGTTTGGTAGCTTGACCACTCACTACTATGCCTACTTTTACTATGAATTGTCTGATATTGTCAGATACCTAACTCTACCTCTCTTTTAAATCGGAATCAGTGAAGGCAGTGAATGTCCTGTGTGAGTGTCTGGAGATCGCTGGGGGATGGACTGAGGTTGAATCCTGACAAGACAGAAGTACTGTTTCGGGGGGACAGGGGGTGGGCAGGGGTGGGGGATTCCCTGGTCCTGAATGGGTTAACTGTGCCCCTGAAGGACCAGGTATGCAGCCTAGGAGTCACACAGCTGTCCATGGAGGCAAAGGTCAGTTCTGTGTCCAAGGCAGCTGTCTACAAGCTCCATCTGGTACACCAGCTGAGATGCTACCTGCCCATGGACTGTCCCGCCAAAGTGGTACATGCTCTGGTTATCTACTGCTTGGACTACTACAACACGCTCTATGTGAGGCTCCCTTTGAAGGTGACTCAGAAACTACAACTAATCCAGAATGCGGCAGCTGACTAGTGACTGGGAATGGCCACCAGGACTATATAACACTGGTCCTAAAGAATCTTCACTGGCTCCCAATATGTTTCCAATCACAATTCAAAGTGTTGGTGCTGACCTTTAAAGCCCTAAACGGCCTCAACCCAGTATACCTGAAGGAGCATCACCACCCCATCATTCAAGCTGGACACTGAGGTCCTCCTCTGAGGGTGTTCTGCTGGTTCCCTCAGTGTGAGAAGCGAAGTTATAGGGAACCCTCCCTGAGGAATGCCCTTCCTTCAGATGTTATGGGGATAAAAAACTACATAACTTTTAGAAGACATCTGAAGGCAGCTCTGTATCGGGAAGTTTTTAATGTTTGATGCTTTATTCTACAAACAATAAAATTATTATTTATTATTTTTATTTTTATTATCATGAAGTGAAGAACTGAAAGATTCAAAACATAGTTGGACGCATATGAAGCTGTGACTAAATCATTTTGTTAAAAGAGAACTAAAAAGCAAGAGTTTATTCTCTTAACTGATTCTCTGAATTAGGTAAAGAGTAACAAGAGTGTGCTTGCTTAATTTTATTTTTTATCACCTCAGAATAACTGCATACTCTCATGTATACTCGCTCATGCTGTAGTTTTAAGGATTATAATAAAAAAACCACTTCCCTTATATTCAGTGCGTAAACATTTGACTCATTATAGGTATCACAAAGTCCAACATCTCCAAAACTTCCTCCATGTTCACCTAACCATGACATGCTGGTGTAAATCATCTTGAGGGCTCATGTGCCATGGGACTCATTTTTTTGTGTATGCTTTTGTTGCAGCAGATTAACATGGTCAGGCTACCACTATGGAATTATATTAAAATATGTACCAGTTCACTTCTCAGTGCTCATGCTATCTTGGAAAATGTATTTATCTTTTGATAGCTCTGAGACTTACAATTACATCACTGTGTATCTCTAAGTGTTAAATGTATTTGTCACCATACTTATAGACATTAATTCTTCTGTCCATTCATCTGCCTGTCCTTATTTTGTGGGAAATTAAAGCAAACTTCCTCTGAGACATTCAAAAATGATCTGTAAGCCCGTCGTGTATGCTATTTTTTCACATAATAACTTTGTGTATGCTGTTTCTTTGCAATGTGCCAAATATGGTATCTTTCCATGAAAACACATGCAGTCACCATCATTATTTTTAAAACTTAATGTAAATATTCAGGTATTGATTCATTTACTTTGAATCAAGCATGTCTGCAAGGAACATGTTTGTGCTGTGTGTAGAAGTAATATTTTGCTCCAAAAATATCTTAATAGAATCACTTCTATTCAACAGCTTCATCATTAGGAACATGGGAAGCTGACATACCAATTCAAAGGTGAACAGACAGGCAGTAGTTCTCCAGGGTTTCAGGAAGGAGTCTTTCCCAGACTTACCCAGGACCTTTTATATGTTAAGCACATGCTCTACCACCGAGCTACACCCCTTCATTGTTGTTGAAGTAAACACTTGTACAATTTTTATAGATTTCCACTACATTTTGTTTTTGAGTTAGTTCAGCCATTATTTCCTTTTGATTAATGCACAGTACTTTATATAATTCTAAGCAGGAACAGTCATTGTACAAATAGCAGTAGATGGGGTTTATAAATAGATATCAAAAGCAAAATCTGAAAACCAGAATTCCAAACACACAATATACACACTTTATATCTATTCTGAATTTCTAACTGATGCATGTAGTTATTTTACTGCAGTTGTGACACTTTCCTAGTCACAGAGGCTTTTTCATTCCAAGTTAGACAAACAGTGAAAGTTATAGCTGTAAGGTCTAAAACATGCAGGATACCTTTAAATGCATCCTGACAAGAGAACTGCAAAGAAATATTGCCAAGTATTTTTATTCAAAGGCCAATGGCTACATTTTTTTAAGAAAAGCAAATTCTCCAAAAGTGAAATAAATCAAAACAATAATGGGTCTCATTCAATGCCTATTTCAGATTAGGGTCACTTTCATTGCACCTAAATTTGTAGAGCCAACTAGGAGAAACTAGAATCTCAACTAGGAGAAACTAGAATCCATGCCCCTCTCTCTTAGAGTCTACCCCAGTCTAGTCTGTATAGCTTCTCCACAGCTCTGTAAGATCCTGTGAACTTCAGAACTCAGCCAGGATTTGTACCTCGGTTTCTCACATTCAAATAGATTCTCTAGTCCAGTGTTCCTCAAACCATTTTTTTAATGGACCACTTGAAACTGTTAGTCTCAGCAGACCACTATCCTTTTTTTCCTTCTGCAATTCAAAGCACTACAGTGGTACCTCAGGTTAAGTACTTAATTCGTTCTGGAGGTCCTTTGTTAACCTGAAATTGTTCTTAACCTGAAGCACCACTTTAGCTAATGGGGCCTCCCGCTGCTGCCGCGCCGCCGGAGCACAATTTCTGTTCTCATCCTGAAGCAAAGTTCTTAACCTGAAGCACTATTTCTGGGTTAGTGGAGTCTGTAACCTGAAGCATATGTAACCCGAGGTACCACTGTACTGTATTTAACTCATAACTCACAACCTCGCCTTTCTAATGCAATGAATATACTCCTTTTTAAGCAAAGTTATGTGAAGTCTCCATTATGAGAGAGAGAAATTAATCAAGTACAGATATTCTTAGCAGTTGTACAACCTTTCCATAGATCACCTGAATACAGCTCACAGGTGACTAGTGATCCATGGAACACAGTTTGAGAACCTCAGTTCTAGACACTTTACTAGTTTGGGCTTTCAGTGGACATCTTAGCCTCAGGGAACACTTCTCCATGAAAAATATTACTTATCTGCAAAGCAAGACTGGTATTACATCATATGCTGGAAAGGATTCTGTGTACCTGAATTGCCACAGTTTGGCTTAGAATTAAAAACAAGAGAATAATTGGGCGGGGGATGCATTCTGTCTATAATTTAATGCAGAAGACAAAGAAAAATTATTAACATTCAGCTTAGTGCTCCAGTGTGAACTAAATTATGTGGATTTTAAAATACAAAAATGAAGATAAATGAATTTCTCTCTTGCCAGCCATCACACATAAAATAAATGTTTTCCCCTAATATTATTCTTGCTGTTTAGCATGTTTCAGACAAAAATAAGTTATGGTGCTAAAGACCTTCTGAAAGAGCATATTCAGTGTTTTATTTTTCACATTTTTAAAATAATACAAAAATATGACATCAGATCCTTTAATATTCATTCTCAATTTCCATTTGTATATTAAACTGGTTAAAGCAAACACCAGATCTGTAGCACAAAGGCATTCTATACAATTACTGCAAAAGATAAACAAGTATTAATGTATAGTAAATTCCTACAGTTGTATCCAAAAGAACATCTATGCTGAAAAAGTGGCAAACAGGGTACTGAGATTTTAGCACTGAGAAACACATGACTCATCCTTTGAGCTGCCTAGTTTGGTAATCTAAGACTTTAGACTTACTGGGTTAATGAAACATTTTAGAATGTGTTGTGTGTTAGTTCACCAACTTCTAAATGTGGGAAGCCAGCCCTGCTGCACTTGCAGACCCTTCTGCTCTCTCTGCTGAGAGGTGCCCTGAATTTCCACCCCAAAATCCCACCCTGGCAGCATGACTTTTGCTTCCAACAACAAAAGTACATATCACTCCACAGTCCATGGCTCAATACAGCTGAGGACACAATGGAGGCCCCTCATCACTGGAGGAGTCTCAAGATTATTGTACTGACACAATACTGTTCTCTCTGTCAAGTGCAAATGGAGCTAGAGAGCTCCCTTCTACTTGCTGTGATACTGCTTTAACTGCAGCAGTGTAAAGCTAAACATGAACCTTAGAACTGTTTAGTTTACAGTGCAGACATTTTAAATGGGTTAGAATTTCAGATTGACAGCCTGGTATTAATGGCCTCATATAGGAACTATGGATGTATTTCTTTATCCTCATCCATGCTGTCAAAACTGACTCCATGATGTGAACCCCAACTGCCTCTAGGGGTGTACTGTCCATCACTACAACTGCAGTGAGCTGGCAGTGATTCCCACAAGTATACTGGTTTCAAAAAGTGTTGCCACAATTGTAGATATATCTGCTTAATAACTGCAACTGAATTCATGATTGTGTCAATTCACATGTTCTCCAGTAACCAATGTCATCATGGGCACATGATCATTAATTAGGTTCAGGCTGCATCACATGGAAGTCACTTTGAACATGTGAGCCAGCCATTAAATAGACTGCTCAAATTTTAGAAGATATCCCTCATCATCCCTAGGGAATGGTGAAGGAATGTGAAGCAGCCACCTTCCTAAAGCTAAAGTGTGGTGGGTGGGTGGCTTGTCAATAGGAAAGATAGTGGCTTAATCCCATATCTCTTCACCCCACTAAACAAACACTCTCCTTCACAGGCAGCAATCTTACAAAGAAAAAAACCTTTGTTTTTCACCTAACCACAAAGCCTAGCAAGGTAATGCACCATAGAACACACCTGTGGAACAGCTCTTAAACTTTGATCCATGAGAGTGAGCACTTTTGAAAGCTCAAAAGCCTTAGACAAAGAAGAAGAGTTGTCATGGTATGAAGGCACAAAACGGCCATGTGCCTTGTGAGTTGACAATGAGATAGCTAGTCACATTAAGCAGCTCAGATGGGGCTTGGCCTCAAACTGGTCAGCAGCACTCTCTGCTGCTCTAACACCACTTGAAAACAAATGAGCAGATGTCTACAAAAATCAATGATAATGCCAAAACATCGGAGACTTTCTAAGTAGGCAAACAGTTAGAGGGCCTTCGGTAAGGTGGTTTTTTGTTTTTGTTTTTGGTTCTTTTTTACATTTTAATGTCTTCTGCTGTTACTTCCTTTTACTGATTGTGTTATCTAATCACAGCTCCAGGCCTACAATGAGGCAGAGTGAGGTAGCTGCCTTGGGCAGCAGATGCTGAGATGCAGGGAGTGGCCAGAGCTGTGTCAGGTGGCCCCTACAACAGCCTGCTGTCCTCAACTATAGTGGAAGACAGTGTCCTTTCAGCAGTACTGGAGTAAGATTAAACTACCAGTCCAGTTGGCTTCTGTATGTGCCTGGGGGGTGGGTGCCATCTTGTCCATCTTGTCAGACAGCAAAATGTCTTAAGGTGGCCCTGCCTAATCATAACAAGCTCATACCCTAATTACACTGGGGGTAGAGATACATAAATGGAAGAGTTACCATATCCTATACCAGCACAGCCAGGGGGCAGGGAATGTAACTAGGAAAATTCCAAAATGGTAGGGAAATGGCAGACATTCCTCAAGCATCCTTAAACACACTGCCAAAGCCTATGAGTCAGAGGTTGTACCAGTGACAACACTCACATGGCATCCACAAATGGAAGACACTTAGAGTTGCATTCAGCTACCTTTTACTCAGAGTAGACTCACTGAAACAAATGGCCATGACTAACTTTGGTCTATTAATTTTAATGGAACTACTCTGAGTAAAGATTAGTTGACTACAACCCAATGAACTCATGATAATGGGGGCACACACAACCATTCCCCACACAACATGCAATATGATTCCATAGTGCACCCGAAGTTAGAAATCCCAAAAGGTACATACTCTTTAATATAACAATACAAGGTCCAAGTACAATATTAAACATCAGATTGATACCAATGGTCAATCATTGGATTTGTGTACTAGATTTGTGTACTAGAGATCCAAGGTCACATCTTAATAGTCCCTTCCTAAAACATGGGATTCTTCACACCCCCACCCGTCAGTTGAGGAAAATAATGTGTATTTCTTACTATAAGAGATGGTACTCCATTTTACAATATTCAGAGAAACTGGCTGCAGAAATTGAGTTCAAATAGGATTTCTGGTATATTGAAATGCTTTTATAATGCCATTAAAAAGCCTGTCTATATTCAGAAGTTCAGACTTCCTGTAAGTTCCCCATATGCTCTGCACTGCACTGCACGACAATCTACCTGCCAAGTCAAGCTTCTTCTGATCTCACATCTTCCCTAACTTTCACCGCCTCACCAGTGGCAGAGCTTCATGCTCTGGCACTGGGGGGCGGAGAGCAGGTGGGGGTGGGGCTGGCACGCTGCCAGGGGGTGGGGCATGCCGCCTGCGGGGGCATGGTACCCAGCACGGGAGGGGGGGAGCCGCAATGGCACCACACCGGGATCGCGCTGCCGGGGGTGGTGCACTCCCCCCGCACTCCTCTTCCTCCGCCAGTGTTCCTCACCCTTCCAAGGTGATAATATTATTCATATTCTGAAGCATAACTACATACAAAGAAAATACTTTGACACTGAACAAATCTCTCTCTCTCTCTCTCTCTCTCTCTCTCTGTTATGGATTAAGAGAATTAGTAGCTAACAATTCTATGTAAGAATTTTAATGTTATGCAGGCATACATTTTTATGGGGAGGAAAGCATAAAACACCTGGAATTATAACATCCTTTATACTGCAAGTGTCATATTATGGTTTTTTGGTGATTACGTCAATTTAGTTTTTCACGTATTATTAATAATTCCTCATTACATAAAATTATTACTAAACTGGCAATTAAGTGGATGTGAAAGATCCATATGTTGAAGTGTTCATAACATTTCAATTATGAACTTCATATCAGATGTCTTCCAACATACATTAGTGACAGTAATGAACAAGTTCTTTGCCAAAGGTACCCAAATGAACTCATTCAGCTTTGTAGTGTATCTTATTATTATTGGTCTTGAATTGGTTGATCATCTCCCTTCTGTAGATTTAGAGATATCGGATTTTGTGAAAGAACTTTATGAGTTATGTACTACTATGGAAAAGTAAACACCCAAAGTTTTTTGCGTATTTGCATGTACTGAAATGAATTTTGTGAATGTTCCAAATTGCTAAATACTCTGTCATGTAAAAACCTCAAAAAGAGGGTTGAATAAAGAGTTGTCTGGAATAGGTTGAACTATTTATACAGCCATTCTGACATGCAAATCCACTGAAAATATGAACTTGTGTTGACTGCACCCAGGCAAACAGTCTTTGGAATTGATCCCAAAACACGGCCACTTCTCAAGTTTCCTGCCCTTTGAAAGCTTGTTTCTCCATTCTTTATACATTTCCTAACCGTTAAAGTTTCCTGGTGTAAGGAAATCTACATGTTCTTTCCTTTAGTTTAACATCTTTATTCCTGCTCTGTCTTTGCTGACCACTTAGATTAACTGTCCCATTCTCTCGTGGATGTTCTATAAATCAAACACTTTATTGTACATTTCAAAGGCAAACAGAGGAGATGAGGGAAGAAAAAAGTAATCTGGTGAGCAACCAACCATTTTGTAGTTTATAAAACTCCTCCCTGTCTTTGCAGAACATCCTCTTTATGAAAGGAACCAGAGATGCTGCAGGCTAGTCGGCAGTTTTACAGATACAGGCTAATGCCTGTAAAAGACTTCTCTTGGACATTAGGGTGGTAGCTTGACCTTTCTTGACTATTCTTAATTTTCCACACAGACCCTTTGGCAAGGCCTATTTTGGGACATAGATATTCAGCCCATCAACTTGGCATTGGTACTGCTATTATTTGGTGTCATTCTTTAATACATTATGAAGCATTTGTCTGTTAGAAAAATGCCTCAATCTCTGTCTGTTCATAGAATCCTACTGTTCATATTTTTAGAGATAGCTTCTGAGGCTGAAATACAAAATCTGGGATTTAATCCAAGATCTCCTAGGCCCACATCCAGCACCAAACTGATACTTACTGGTGCCAAAATTGGGAAGTTCAAAGAAGGACTCTGGGCATGCAGAAAAAGACCTAACTCTGACAGGCTTCTTTCTGTATGCCCTGGGTGACTGTGGATTCCACCATCTGCTCCAGAGTTCCAGTAGAGTGGATAGTCACAACAGATTTCTTCTTAAAGGAAACATACAAACTAGCCATTAGACTGTTTTCTGGTGTAGACAGGAGAACTTAGGCAGATCCATAAATAAGGAAGGGAAAACTGAATGAGAAATTTAGACTGAGAAAAGACTGAGGGAGGTAATTTTAAATAACTATGGGAATACATTACAATAGAGCTGGAGAGGGTTCAGAAAAGGACAGCAAAAAAGATTAAGAGGTTAGAGCAACTCCCCTATGAAGAAAGGTTACAACGTTTGGGGCTTTTTAGTTTAGAAAAATGCTAAGGGAGTATGATTGAGGTGCAGCATTTATAAACATGGCAGAAGAAAAACTCTAGGTTGGATCCAGACTTCACCTTCCATGAACAGAAAGGCTTTTTCCATCCATGGAAAGCTTTTGATCAAGCAGAGGGGTCCTACTGTGGGAAGGGAGGCAACTCTTGCCTATTCTCCCTTCCTCCTCCAACATCCAGCTCACACAATGCCCCAGAGGATTTAGTGTGGGGAATGAATAAAAGATGCCTTCCTCCCCTCTGTTGGGAGGAGTGTTCCCCAAGCTGAACTCTACTTAGAGGGTACTCCTGCCTAAGGAAGCAAAGTCTGAATCTAAGGCATTATCATTGAGCAGAAAAATATTCTGACTCTAGAACTATTTCTTATTCTTATTTCTATTTTTATGGAATTCCTCCTTCTGCTACCAAGAGCACCCAACATTTCTGTATTATATTTCTCATTGTATTAATCATAATGTGGACTGTTTGATTATCTCCCACAAGGTGACCAAATGTGCCTTTTGGCAGTTGTGAAGACAGATTTTATTGCACAATACAACATTAATACAAATAGTTACATTGCCATATGAATTGAATGGAGGGTGTAGGTGAGAAATGAATTTCAGGAAGAGAAAGTGAGGCAAACTCCCACAGCTTGAATTCAAAGAGACACCTCCGCTTTCTGTTCTATAGTTATGTTTCTGCTATGTTCATTTGAAATATTTATATATTATGTATTATTTACATTTCAGTTCTTCACTGCATAATAATGCACTTTTAGCAAAAGTGCTATTTGTTTGCATTAACTCTTGGAACCATCACAATATGACATATTTATGTTTTTGTTCGTTGCCTAAGGAAATTACTGGAGAAAAAGACAAAAGCAAACTTTGCCTGTATTTGCCAGAATAAGCATATTTGTTTGAGAAATAAGGTTGGCAGAATGAATGGCCATGCATGTCTGATGCTGAAGTAAAGCACATTTGTGCCTAATTCATTGGAGAAATTGTTCAAGAACAGTTCATCTGTGTGGAAAATACAAGCCTTGTAATGCTGCCAAGATCAGTGAGACCTTTGGTGATCAGCTAAGTAAATATTAGTCATGCAAGTTAGAACTGCCCTAGAGTGACTTTAACTCACACAATGAACCTCTCTAACATTGCAGGCTATTCTGGAGGGAATACGGTACATTAAATATCCTTGTTTGGTCTAATTCCTTTACTCCTCCACTATTTTGTCTTCTCCCATTGACCTATGCCACTTAGTTTGCATTTAGTGCATGCTGCATTTAGTGTGTGCTTTCCTAAGGCGCATGCTATATTTTCGGAAAGAGGACACTGGATATATATTTTTTCATAGTCCCACTTATACAAGTAACATTTGAAATGTCAGTGTGACCTGTTCAACATTCTAACAAAAGATTACTAAATTTTACATGGAAAAATAACTGTAACAGGCACTTTATTTTAAATTACTTGGGCACAAAATGAGAAGAGCGTATCTATGAAAAGCTCTCCAGCTGTAACATTCCAAAGTTGCTACCACATGAACGGCCACAATCACATAGAGAATCTCCACACAGCTGTCACCAGGAATGTGTAGTGGTGGCCTGAAAACTCTTAGAGTGACAGAGGTAATCTGTGTACTATGACTTGCCATATGTTACAACTGAAGTGTGAGTGATGAACTTGCCACAGGGATGCTGCTTTTGGTGGCATCCTCCTGGGTAGATTAATGCTAAACTATGCATTCAGGGAATGCTCTTTGAGGCTGGTGAAAAAACTGCCAACATTGTTATTAATATTTAAATGGCAGTGAAGTTGAACTTGCACACCAACCAAAATCAACTGTTCATTAAAAATCTGGATGAAACTGATTCTGGGCTACCCTATGATGAGATGGTCTGAACCTGAAGTTTGGGCTGCCCTGCAATGAGATGGTCTGGACCTGATTTCAACTCTTTATAGTGCCTTTTGTTTCTTTATGGATTTTGAATGAACTATTAACACTTTTACATCACTATCTTTGGCTGTTGTGTTCTTGACCCTTCATCCAAGAGCCTGCAAATGGTTTCAGTAATACAGGAGAAATTAAATGACTTGGCCTTCCTGCCACAACCCCCCCCCCCACACACACAAATGCTAATTGTATGCTTATCTCTACAATTATAAAAGCAGGTGATTTGGAGGTGAGGCATGTAAGGCAATGCAGTTATATAGGGCATTACATATGCACCTACTGTTCCAGGGGAAAATACCCTATTATTTTCATACAAATTTTAAACATGCAGTTTTAAAAATCCTCATTTATCAAATCAACTTCCCCAGTAATATTCCAGTTCAGCTATGAGTACATATAGCAACTCAATTTCATATCTAAATTAAATTTCATAGTGAATTGCCTGGCAGGCTGAGAATGAATTAAATAAAAATATGTTGTCACATTCTTTTGCCCATCTTTGATTATAATTCCTTCCCAACCTAGTGCCCCCCAGATGTTGTTCGATTACAACAGGCAATTCACAATCCGGCCTACTGGTTGGTTTAATCGGGCCCCTGTGCCCCGTGGCAGTTTATTTTCTGGGGTAAAATCCTAAAAAAAACTCAACAACTCCTCCAATCCTAAAAAAAGCTCAACAAGTTTGGTTGGCCATTCTGGCCGTCTTTGAAAAAAGTTTGGACACCACTGGATTACAACTTCTATCAGCCCCAGTTACCATAGCCAATAATCTGGGATGGTGGCAGTTGTGGTCCAATATTATCTAGAGGTCACCAGCTTGGGGAAGGCAGGATACATACTTGATAGTCATTATATTTAGTTGTTATATGTCTCTGTGTTCTTTACATTGTATGTGCCATATCAGAGGCTTTCAAGGTGGCCCATGGTTAGGCATTTCAACTTTCCCACAAATACTGTGCATTGTTCATGTCATTATGTAAAAAGTATCAAGCTAGGATAAACAGGTGGTGTTGCTATTCCTCCAGGGGCCTCCAGCTCCTGAGTCTGGCACTGCTCCAGCAGCTTCTGGTAGCCGAGGGCGCCACTCGCCGCTGCCATCACTGCCACTGGCATCTTCACGCCCGCTCCAACCCAGGCCAGCAGGCAGTGGGATGTTTCCTCCAAGGTGAGCAAGCAGGCGCTCTCACCAGTCTCCCTCAGCTTCCGCTTCCAGCCCAGAGAAGCATCTTGACTTTTAACACAACTACCATATAGCAGGAAAGCTGTCAGACCATCCTGGGCTCTTCTCTACAAATAATGAGATTACTACAAACCAAATTGGACAGCAGTCTGATTTACATGGTCATCATGTGTTACGGTATTTCAAGTAAGCTTTGTCTGCTACCCAATCTAAAAATCAGCAAGCTGCTGTTTCAACTCTTTCTACTAGAGCATTCATCCACTTCAAAGTTAAAGCTAGTTCTTTAAATTAAAGTCTCTCCTTTCCAGATTTATTTCTCATTGACTCTATAATTATATAATTAAAGCTAATATAAGTAATTTAAACATTTAATTTATTTAATGGCATTGAGGAAAGTGTTTAAGGTCAAAGGAGACCTAAGGTCTTGGAGTCTAGCTGAAGTCATGATTCATGAGTGAATTTTCAAGCAGTGATTCTAGTTAGTTAGGTGTCATTGCAAGGCTAATGATCAAAGGTCTTAAAGAGACAGCAGCAGTCACTTTGCTCTGCTATTCAGAATTGTGTGAGAGTTAATATATGTTTAAGAGCAGCAGAACTTGAAGTATTTCTACCATACAATAGGGCACATAGGAGGACATTTAAGGCTCACCCCTTCTCACTTACCCACATTCATTTAAACAGCTCTAGGTATTATATTAAAAAGCTTTTTGTAAAAAAGAAAAAAATACTGAATTGAGCTTTGGCAGGATATTTGCATAAATACTGGGGCTACAATATTTCGTTAATTACGCTGCGATCCAAAACATACTTAACTAAGAGTAAGTCCCAGGGACTAACTTCTGAGAATCATAGAACCATAGAATTTTAGAGTTGAAAGGGACCTTGAGGGTCATCTAGTCCAACCCCCTGCAGTGTTGAAATATTTTGCCCAACATAGGGCTCAGACACACAAACACACACACACCTGAAATTAAGAGTCTCGTGCTCTACCGGCTGAGGTATCCCAGCTGTTGAAGATACGCATATTTGTATTTCCAATGCTCTGTATTTTGAAGTTTTGAATGTCTGGTCTGTGTCACTTTGGGCACAGCCAGTTGTGGAAAAGCGGCATATAAATAAAATCAGTCAGTCAGTCAGTCACAGGCATCAGCCAATCAGTGCTGGATTCAGACAAATACTTCCAAATTCCAGAACTTCCCTCCCTGAACTCAGCCCTAAAAAGTACATGTATGAATGAAATATAATGAGTGCACTTTTAAAGCAATCTTACCACCAAAAATATGTAGGTCTGCAGTACCCTGAGATAGTCCTTGCTATAACATGTGCATTCATCATCTAAAAACACAGGATGCATGCTTTTCCCCCTGAAAGCTATTATTTTACTGATGCACAAGTGTATGTAGATCAGATTAACTGATTGACTAATCCTCATGCAATTGATTAACATTTCTTTAATCAGGTGACAGAGCCAATGAATATGCATAAATTTGTGCCACTTGATGCAGAAAGAAATTAGTCCTAAGTGCCTTCCTCTATCTCATGCAGAGATTGTGTTTCAAGTTGCTTCATTACAAGCTAAGAATAGTGATAAAGTTCAAAAATGTAGATACGATGCAGAATACATTTTAGGAAGTTTTTCAATTAATTTCATAAATAATAATAATCACTCAAAAATGTAGTCTCTACCAAGATCCGGACCCTTGAATCAACTTAGATTATTATACAAAAGGGTGCTGTCATGTTCTGAGGATTATGGGTGCCTACATTTGAATACCATCGGGTTTGCTTAACCGTCTGACTGTATGAGCCATTTTAAGTAAAAGAAAAACCTACAGCTCCAAAAATGATTCTGAAATAGCATTTATTCCACGCTCCAAAATGTTTCCCCTTCCCAACAAGCATCTATTCCCTCATGTTTGATTGGAGCTACAGTCGATTTGTTCTCATCCAACTCATTAGTCAGATGCTGAATAAGTAATAATACTACGGGGCCAGTTTTTGATGAAAATAAGATCTGAGGCTAAATATTATCAGTGTTTCAATAATGGTGCTATCTTCTTAGTAGCTTGTTTAAACAGGACATTTAAAAAATGAACCTTCTGAGTAGTCTTGTGCGACAGGCGCATTGGCACTTTTTCCTCTCACACTGGTGGACCCGCTCTCACTCAGATAAATTACGCCCCCCCCCCTTACTGAACAACCCTTTCCCCAAAGGTTTATTTTCCTTTCCTCTTAAAATTCTAGCCCAGAGTATCCTGCAGAGGGGACCTCTGTGAGGGGATAACTAGTAAGTTTTCCTTAAATAAACAATAAAGATTTATTTAAGGCAAGATAGTATATAACACACATGGATTATACTTAGGTTACTTCAAGAATACAGTGCGATTTTTACTTTATTCATCCTCAGTGGTTTTTGAGTTATAGGTTTGGTTCCTTTATACAGTGATACTTTCTTTCAGTTATCCACCTCCTTTAACACTCTTGCTCCTGAGGTACTTTAAGTAATAAACCAAAGGGCTCTCCACACCCCCTCTCTTTATAGTGGTACCTTGGGTTACATACGCTTCAGGTTACAGACTCCGCTAACCCAGAAATAGTACCTCGGGTTAAGAACTTTGCTTCAGGATGAGAACAGAAATCGTGCTCCGGCGGCATGGCGGCAGCAGGAGGCCCCATTAGCTAAAGTGGTGCTTCAGGTTAAGAACAGTTTCAGGTTAAGAACGGACCTCCGGAACGAATTAAGTACTTAACCCGAGGTACCACTGTACTGGGTTTGGGAGTTTCTTCTTTTCCTTAGAAGAATCTCTCCCCTCCAGACTAGATTTGAGTCCCAAGTAGGCTGCTCCTTTCCAGCTCCTACTTCTAAGGCTCAACCTCTGCCTCCCAGTAAAATTCTGGTCTATTCCTCCTACAGGACACCACACTCTGTCCTTCACAATACGGTCAGAGTGAATGTTTCTACCCAGAACCAACTCTTTCTCCCATTCTCTCTTTATACCTCAACCTGTCTCCCTATCTCCTAACCTCTCCAACCTCAATTCCAACCCTCCAAAACCAACCCCCAATTCCTAAATCCCTGTCTCTCCTCAAATCCTCTCCTTTTAAACTCTCCCTCCTGGAACCACAGCCAATCAGAGGCTGTTGTTCATTAACCATTTGCTGGCACGGAAAGAAAAGAAGAAGAAGAAGAAACACTTGTTGATTCAACCGGTCCAGCAAAACAAACTTTTCCATCATAGTCATGATGTCTGAGCCTCATGCAGAGGTCTTTCAAGTGACAATAGGATATTCTTTATTCAATGATACTTCAGTTATGGCCTGATGACAGAAGCATATTACTTTGGGCTTGAATTAGAATATATCATCTGTGTTGCTTCATTCATTAGTCTAACATTTCATAGTGAGGAAGGATGCAAATGAATTTGGGGAAACTATTAGAAGCTGGAATAATCACTGGACTAATTAATATGTCTTAGCTACTAATTTTTAGAGCTGCACAAGGAATGAGTCAGAAGAACCATCGAGGAATATATATATATACATACATACATACACTAAACCATGTTTATTCCTTTTGTTTGGTTAGTTCAACATACCACACCATTTCCACTGAACTAGCCATAAATGATCCCCAAACTACCTTTCCTGGGCTCTTGGTAAATGAAACCTTGAAGCCAACAATCTTGATCAACTATTTCAATTCACTTGAGGTCGTCCCCCCCCCCCATGTCACAGGGTTTGTTACTTGGTTCAGCATCAGGGCAGATTTCATGGCTACCATGGGGCTGGCCCAACATGTCATTGTCCCAATGCATGCGGCAATCTACACTCTGGACCTTGTTTTCTCAACTGGGCATGAAGAGAGTGATCTGAAAGTTGGGGATGTTTACATCAGTCTCTTGTCATGGTCGGATCACTTCCTGTTAAGATTTAGGCTTTCAGCACCTTTACCCTCTGCAGAGGTACGGGACTTACTAGGATGGTCTGCACTCAGAGGCTGATAGATTGGTTTCCAGAATGCTCTCGGAGATTTGTCTGGATGCTATGACTGGCACTCCTGTCAAAGCCCTGGCCAACCTCTGGAACATCCAAATGACTCGGGCCATTGACACTATTGCTCCTGAGCACCCTTCTCCTGCTTCATGGAGCCCGCTTAACTCAACAGTATACTCCAGAACTTAGGGCAATGAGACAAGCTGGAAGACAGCTTGAATGCAACTGGAGGAAACCCCAGTCAAATACAACTGAGCTCTGGTGAGGGTTCATCATCAAGCCTACTTTGTGGCAGTGAAGGCAGCAAAGAAAGTATACTTTGCTGCTTTCATTGCATCCTCACTATGCTGTCCATCAGAGCTTTTACAGGTAGTACAGGGCCTTTAACAGTCTTGATCTATGGATGTGGTAGAACCAACACTAACTCTGTTTGTTGTTGTTGTTGTTGTTGTTAATTGTAATCATTGTTATTGGTTTCTATTGATTTATTGGTTTGTTGCTTGTATGTGACATTTTGTTTTTAATGTTTGATGTTTTGTTTTTTAATATGTTGTAAGCTGCCCAGAGTGGCTGGGGAAACCCAGCCAGATGGGCAAGATGGAAATTAAAACATTATTATTATTATTATTATTGGATATGACTTGTATGCAAAGCATTTTGAAGACAAAATTGCTTGCAACCACTGAAATCTTGACTCCACTGTTACATCAGATGAATCTCGAGGTGTCCAGAGCACTGTCTAGTCCTGTTATGTTGGATGAGTTTGTTAGTAAGGCTCAAGGACATGGGCAAGGTGCTTGGATTGGTCAGGGTGATCATTTGTGCTCTAGACCCTTGTCCCTCTTGGCTGACAAAAACTAGCAGGGAGGGGACAGCTGGCTGGGCCAGGGAAGTGATTAATGCTTCCCTGCGAGAGGAGGTAGTCGAGAGTTTTCCAAACTGTGTTGTAACACATTACGTAGTGTGTCAGCTGTAGTGTATAGGTGTGTCACGCAAACACTCCCCACGCTCCTCCGGGGCTGGAAAGGGGTTAGTTTAACCTCAGAAAAACTGAATTACTGTGTAATGAAATGATGCACGTCTAAAAAGTGTGTCACCCACATGAAAAGTTTGGAAAGCTCTGGGGTCGGCCCTGCCTGCTTGAAGGAGGCAGTGGTAAAACCACTCCTTAAGAAACCCTCCCTGCATTTGGCCAGTTGCCAATCTGCCCTTTTTGGGCAAGGTTCTTAAGCAAGCAATATTGGAGGAAACTGATGTTCTAGATCCATTCCATTTCAATTGGAGTTTAGGCCCAGTTTTGGCACAGAAACTGCTTTGGGAACCCTGTATGGTTTAAATGCCCCAGAAAATATGATCCCAATACAGAAGACATTGCTCACTATACCTAGGGATGGCCAAATAAAAGAAGGGCTTCCTAATGTGCATAAGAGAGATAGTCAGCAAGTGTAACTTGTATGACAAATTCATCTACTGAAATTCCTCTTCTGCGCAAAAATTAAAGGTGCAAGAGCCTTGTGCTGTTCTTCACCTGACCACCCTAGCTACTCCAGTGTGATGACACAAAGCACAATATTACTAGCAGTACGTTGAGAAACTGGTGGAAAAGTTTAGGACATAACTATCCACAGACAGTAGTCCTAGTGAGTAAATATAGTTTGCACCAAGATCTATAGATGATGGTGATGCTGTCTGCCAAGAGCTGACTGCTGTCTCAAGCTAGCACGAAGACAGGAAAAGTACTTTTTGTCCTGTTTGCATTAGACACAAAACCCACAATACATAAAGATGGTACTTTTCTAGCCAATCTTGTTCATTGCCTGATATGCTGCTTATGTAATTCTAAGTATTTAGTGTTGATTTTTAATGTGCTTATCCAAAGCATTAATTCCTATCTAATTAATTTGCAGCTAAATAGTTGACATGTTTGATTTGAGAGGATACTGGAGGAGGGTGGCAACACCTCTGGCCATGCAGCAAACTAGCAAAAATGAACCTTTTCACACACATACACCAAATCTAAACTGACAACTAAAAACCTCTTAGTTGCTCCCAATGCCTAATCCAATTTTTGGTTCAGGGGCAAATAATGTAAAAAATAAAAAGGATGCATACAGCTAAGGAGAGTGTCCTTTCCTTTCCTTTAAAGGATAAATTAGGGCATGTCCCCCACCCTTTTGCTGGAACTATTTATCTTCATGCCCTTTAGGCAAGAATCGCTTCTTAGTTTGGACTGCATGACTGCGATTATGCATAACTACAGAGTTAAACATTATGATGAGACACATAATTTATTTCTTCAGTAATTTGTGTGTGAGAGAGAGAGTGAGTGAGTGAGAGAGAACGAGAACTATTGCAAGCTCCTGGAGTTTGCAGCCTGCAAATTTTCTCTCTCTCTCTCTCTCTCTTTCCTATTGACCACTTGTTAAATCTTTTTGTTTGTTTCCCGCCATTCCCCAGGGACCAGCAGACAGACAGCCTTGCCAGATTCATTTTCTGATCAAAGCTGTTTGATTTGGTCAATTTTGCCACATTGGAGACGTTCTCTATTACAGAGATAAATAGCCTTGGGCTAACTGTCAACGAAAACTTGTAAGCTAATAAATTATTCCAATTTCTTCCTGCGGATTTCTCTGGAGACAGCCCTAGGAAATACACTTTTTGATTAGTAAATTTCTCTGTGTGTGTGTCTGGACATTCAAATGTGTCGACTTTGATTAGCACCATTGCTTTTCAAGTAGACGCTGGCTGAGGGGCTGTCAGTTGCAGGCAGCCCTGATGCATAATGCATCAACTGGGCCCGGAAACAAGGAGCCTCATCCAAGGCTAGAAAGGCGGGAAAATTGCCCCAACAACCCTTTGCCACCTAGGGAGCTCTCCGAGTTGCAAAGATTTTTTGGCATTGGACAACACAAAACCATTGTGATCAGCTGGAACTGCACCAAGGGCTTGGATGCTCGTCATGGGGCAAACACTTGTATAAGGTGCCCTGAGGAAATTAACAGACCTCAACCAAGCCACTCCTTCCTTTTAAACCAGACTCTGATGCTCCTTGCCTCCCACCTCCATCCCAAGGAGGATCAAATTTCGCTTCACCTCCTACTTGGATTTCCTTTTGTCTGTTGTTTGCCTACTGCAGGTTGTTATAAAAACAATATTTTGGCTATAACAAATCAATCGGTGCGTGTGAACACAAACACACAGATCATTTATCAACGGCAAAATACCCTAAATTATGACCTTTCTAAAACCTATCAGAAGGGCAAGGGAATGCATAACGTAAATTAAACTTTGAAGGGTCAGCGGTTTTTACTTTCACTATTCATCTTTCTTTCACCTTATAGGTTTAAGAACAAGAGTGCTGTGTAATTACATTTCAATGGGGTGCAGCGGTTCATTATTCTCTGCTATACCAATCTACTGCAACATTTCCAATGCAGTCAGGTACGTTTGAGCAGATATTAGTTAGTGTAAGAGCACACTTGCTCTTTTGGACTGATAACATCTTTTAATGCGGAGCAGGGCAATCATCTTCAAAGAACTAGTAGGAAAGGGGAGGGAGGGAAAAGATGGGGAAATATGAAACAAAATCAATGTACCTGTTTATATTTTCTTTCAAAAAGCCAAAGCACTCTAAGACTTTCTTTCTTTCTTTCTTTTTTCCCTTGCTATTATTTGGCTTTTCCAGTCCTTTTCCCTCCTTCCATTTTGTTCTTAGGCTGGAGCCTACACCACTGGTGGAGATAGGTGACTTCTAATCACAAAGTCAAAAAATGCCAGATTTTTGTGTATATCTGATGGCATGAATCCAAGAGTGACCCAGGCAATAGCCTTGCAATTTGGCCACCCTGAATTTGCACTGAGCATAGCAGCAAATGAATGATTTGCATGACAAGGCCATAAAGCAGCAATTCCTAGAATTAGCTTTGTCCTGTTGAATTCAACAAAACTGATACCTATGAGCTAAAGATCTGTGCTATCAAAGTCTGTTGGAAACACCAGATTAGTTCCTCACCCTTGGTTGGTGAAGCAGTCAGTATACTTCTATTTACAGTGGTACCTCAGGTTACATACGCTTCAGGTTGCACACGCTTCAGGTTACAGACCCCGCTAACCCAGAAATATTACCTCGGGTTAAGAACTTTGCTTCAGTATGAGAATAGAAATTGTGCTCCGGCAGCGCAACAGCAGCAGGAGGCCCCATTAGCTAAAGTGGTGCTTCAGGTTAAGAACAGTTTCAGGTTAAGAACGGACTTCCGGAACAAATTAAGTATTTAACCCGAGGTACCACTGTACTGGGCTTGCAAGTCTTAGGGTCAAGATATGTCAACATATCAAAGCATTTCACCTTAAGTAGCCTGAGGATCCCTGCCTAAATCTGCAACCCTAGACAGGCTTCATTCATTTTGATGGGAACGAACATGTTTATAGGTTCACAATCTTAAATTAACTGAATAATAGAGATTCAATGGAGCCTTCATTTCCCACCTACTTTTAATCAAAGTCATAATGTTTTCACTATGGTGACCCATTTCACTATGACCTCTGTAATAAGCTACTGTATTTAGTTTCCTGATCTTTTAGTTCCTGATCTTTTATAATCCCTCAGACTTTTGGGGATGTAAACGCATAACTGCAGGACCACAGTGTTTGAAAGGACTTAGGAGTCACCAAGCTTCCTGTCCAAAAGCAGCATCTCTTATTAGACAGTTCCTTTTAAAAAGGCAAAGGGCACTCTCATATAATCTTAGTGCTATATTTTGGTGCTTCAGACAAGGCTGCAGGCAAGAAATAGTTGTAAAAATCAATCCAGATGGTTAAATGTAAAGAGCTAAGCCAAAAGATACAGAGGAAGGCAATTGTCCCACATATGAAGCTAGTTGGTTTATACTGAGCCAGGCTGTTGATCTATCTGACTGGCAGTCTCAAATAGAGGGTCTCAAGTTCCTTTAAATACAGTTGACTCCCCACTTACGTGGGATTATGTTCTGGCCCCGCATGCATAAATGAAATCACGTAAAGTGGGGAGCGCCCTCTAAACACTCTTCAAACACCGTCTCAGCCACTCTCTTTTCAATCCATACAAAAAAATATTGTATCCAAAAATATCCACAACTAGAAATGACTCTCTGGGGCTGGCAGGAGGCTGCAAGTCATGCACTATGCACTATGCCACACATCAGCTCTTAGGCGGAGAAGCTTAACAGCATAAACAAAGCCCTGTGATGCCTCTGTTCTCTTCATAGCTTTGTCCACCCTCTTTGGCTCCAGGGAGGGTCTCTTCATGAGCCACAAGGACTCTCCAGCTCTCTCCCACCATTTCTGGATTTGAATTGTTTATTCCCTGGCATCACACGTACACACAGTCGCACACGAGTAGAACACATATAAATGGGGGGGCTGCAAATCTATATTCAAATACCTATTAAACTGTCTCAAATAATATTCCTGCTTTATCCCCAAAGTTTCATAGAGTTCAAAGCATTACTTAGCCAGTAAGCATCTTAAATATATTATGGTTCCTCTTGAACAGGAGTGGAGGACCTTTTTCAGTCCAAGGGCCACATTCCCTTCTGCTCAACCTTCCAGCGGTGGGTTGGGCCTGAGAGAAGAGTGGAAAGAGCAACTAATATACATGCTGTCTCCATACGGTAGGCTGCTTTCTACACAAAGCCCTCTCTGTCCTCCATCCAGGCAAGCAAGAGACATTGTCAGCATTCAAAGACACATTCCAGTCAGCCAAAAACATTAAGAAATAGTGTGAGACGGGAATAGAGACAGCCCCAGGGATCGCTTGAACCCTTATAGCCCAGCTAGATCACTGAAAACATCTGAAGGAGCATCGCTGGTTGTTCCCAGAGTTGGTAAGGCTCATCAGCAACAAAAACCCAACCTTTAGCGTCATGGGTTCAGGTGACTTCTGTTCAACTTTTAAATGCCTGCCAAAAACTTTTCTATTTCACCAGACCTATGCAGGCACTTAAGAATACATATTTCCACAATAGTTAATTGATGTCTGACTTTAATTACTATTATTTGTATTGGTTTTATTGTATTGGTTTTTATTGTATGGTTTTCTATATTATTGTAAACCACTTTGATGTTTTTCTACGAAATAGTGGAATATAAATATTTTTATTCATAAATAAAATGTGGCCTGGGGAGGATATGTGGCATAGGGAGAGTCCTACGGTCCAAATAAAAAGTGTCGAAGGGCCGCATTTGGCCCCCAGGCCTAAGGTTTCTCATTCCTGCTATAGAACAAGGTCATTCCATCTAACATACTGTCATTAGCAATTTCCAGTTCTTCAGAGGAAATAGGAAAAAAGAACCTGGGAGTTCATCCTGAGGGTCAGAGATCATAAATATGACTCAAGATTAAAATTCAAATAATAAATTTTCTTAGATTTACAAACTTTGTGAAACACAGAGCTTCTTCACTCCTAAGACTATTTAAGAAAAAAAGTCTGACCTCTTATAAACGACAAGGGCATGTCCTGAGGCAATGCAACTATATTATTTAATTCTTGC